>NW_015171568.1:149279-235670 GCF_001447785.1 Gekko japonicus | reverse complement strand
GAATGGGTAATGAAAGGGCAGGATGAAATTCAGTATAACTATGAATGGTTAAAATATATGCAGATTTATGATGTTTTTAAAATGGATAAGAAAAACTATGGTTTTAGAGAAGATAGAAACAAAGTAGAAACTGTTTGGGAAAGTGGGGGAGGAAAATGGTTTCTAGAATGTATAAAATCCTGTTGAAATGGTTTACGGAGGAAGAATCTGTAAAAGAGCAAATGATAAAATGGGCAGTTAATATGAATAAGGAAATAACTATAGAAACATGGGAATATTTGTGGAAAAACTCTATGAAACTATCAATATGTACCAATGTAAAAGAAAACTGTTACAAAATGATGTATAGATGGTACATGACACCTAAGAAAATCGCAAATATGAATCAGAATATGTCTAGTAAATGTTGGAAGTGTAAAAAACATGAGGGCTCATTTTATCACATGTGGTGGACATGTGAAAAAGCTATGGACTTTTGGACAAAAGTCCACTGTGAAATGCAAAAAATTTTAAAATGTTCTTTTAAGAAAGCACCTGAAATTCTGCTCTTAGGTTTAAAAATGGAAGAACTAAATGTAACAAAAAGGACATTGTTCTGGTATTTGATAACAACAGCAAGAATGGTGTATGCCCAGTATTGGAAGCTGGAAAAAATACCAGACTTAGAAGAATGGATACAAAAAGTTCTGTTCATGGCCGCAATGGACAAAATAACAAGAAAACTGAACAATGAAGAAGACCAGGAATTCTTTGAAGAATGGAGTGACTTTAAAACATATTTAGAAAAGAACTGGGACGTGAAACATAATTTACTATATTTAGAACAATATTAAGTACATGATGTTATCTTGAACTTATTGACTATATGTGACATAAGGGAGACGCATTGCGGGAAGCCTTTTGGGGGAGGGAGGGAAAATTGGATTTTCGACTGAATGAAAAAAAAAGGATATTATGTGTTTAATGAAAAATAAAAATCTTTACTTCCAAAAAAAAAGAAATTAAAAAAAAAGTTTTGCATGCCTTAATTTTCTGCCTAGAACATAGTTAGCAGCGTAGCATGCCAGTTATGTGTAGTTACAAAACTTCTTTAGCAATGTATGTGGGTAGTGGAACCCATAGGGTTCCAGGCAGGGAGTGTGCTGCCCCAGCCAGCATTAACTGTAGTTTAGTAAAACTGCTGTGTATCTTTAAGAGTAGTTGCACCTGGAAATTGTAGTTCTCAGTTAAGAGTAGTTGCACCTGGAAATTGTAGTTCTCAGCTTCCCTATGACTGGCTCATTAAGAGTAATTTCCTGAGCTCAGAGGCGGAAAGATAGGAGTTTTATTGTTCTTTTCTGTTTCTTTGTCCATCAACCCTTACAACAAGGAGAGGGGAAGCCCATCTCTTTTCTCACCATGGCTATAGAACTGACCTAGATCACAAGATGTAACTTTCCACCCGGCTATCAGCTTGATTGTGAGCAAATGATCTTCTGAACACATGTGGAGTTCAATAAAGATGCTTTAAGTCTATTCAGTGGCAGTGCGTTGATCTCTTACCTACAAAACACTGAGCTAAAGCTAGCGCCGGATAGGATAGTCATGATTAATGACTTTTGTTCTTGGCTAAACTTACAGACACCTGGTCATTATTTTTAACTTTCTAACTTTCTACTTATTTGTTAGTAGCTGGGTACTTCTTAAAACTTCAAAGGACACACTTCGGAACATCTCCCCTCGTTAGTTATTTCAACTTAGTTTCTTTAATTGACTTGTCCATGATTTACGTTTTCTATGTTGGCTGGGTCATTTGTACACCTGCTTGTGTATAATGATCTCTCTTCCAGCAAACAGTCTTTTTGTCTCAAGCTGAATAAACTTTTTCTATAGCAGAACTTACAGCTTTAAACATAACATGAAGTTCTAAAACACAAGCAATTATATCAAGAGAAGGGATTTCTCTCTGTTACAACATAGATATAATAATGCAAACAGAGTCTTTTCTTTTTATAGTGCAACATCCCAAGCTAACATAGTCTGGGTTTCCCTTATTTCTCTAATTCACAAACCACTGCATAGGCTTTCATTGTCAGCTATAAACATTCAGAGTTGCTTAAAAACTTAATATAAATGTTGCATAGAGAATACGATTGTACTTCACTTAACCCTATTCCTTGGCTTGGCTGGCACATTGCCAGGTCAATTTGACCAACTAATGGGAAATTGGTGGAGATTTTAACAAGGGAGAAACACACCTGCAGTTCAAAGAACAAAACTCCCTATTCCTTTAAAGCAGCAGTATTCTGTAATAGATCTCGGAAACTTGACAGGTTCTAATGAAAAATTGGCTGAGAAGACAGAACACCTGCAAAAGCTCTCAATTAAAAGGTTGCATCAGAAATGCTCCCTTTCTCTTTGAAATAAGGGCTAGAAAAACATGTCAATTAAAATGACTGAAATCACTTGGCATTATACAGTAGTGTCTAGTGTTCTGAAACAGGTTGTCAACTCTCCAGGAGATTCCCAGAGAATTTCTTCCCAAAGGTTTCTGTAAAACAGCAATAATCAATAGAAAATCATTTGAATGCTTGGCGCTTCCTACAGCATGATGCTAAAAGTATGCTTGTAAACATTTTCTTTTTAATAAATATTTTAATTTTTTTTAATCTGGAAGTGGTACTCTGTACCACATAGACCCCCACTGTTTTGGAAATGCTGTTTCAAAATGGAGCCCCAGGAGGGGGGAAGAAAAGCAGTTGGCAACTGGGGCACAAGGCATTAATCTTTCCACATGGTAGCCAGTCATTGGGCTAGCAGGAGACACTGAGACAAGGCCTCTGAACTAGGAAGTGGAGCTGAGGGTCCTGCTCTCCTCAGTGGAAAACCCCTATATTGAACAGGTGGTGGTGGTAGTGGCTACTGGAGAGTAAAATGAAAAAGCCCCTCCAGGCAACCCCTAGGAGGGCAAGGCAGAAAGGGGGCCTGCGGGCCAGAGTGGGCATGTTCTGCCACAAAGACACTCCTTCTTTTAATGAATTTTGGTGGTGACACTGATATAAGAATGGGGGGAAAGTTGATAAAATGCCCTTCACAGCTACAAGTGTCCATCTGATAATGGCAACAGAATATCAGGCAGTTGCAGACTGTTTCAACAGCAGGTTCCCTTAGCATAACACATTTATATCTACTGACATCCTTTCCATCTACACTCTCTTGTATCACAAGCTACTGTTTATAGTAATTTATATCCCATTCTCATTTAATTGAACCAACCGAAGACTATATTAATAGAAAGTTCTTTTAGTTCTATGGAGACAAGCTAAGCATTCCTTAGATTGTCAACTTGAAACCCAGTCATTCATCTCTTAAAGACAGACTTTTATTGTGAAAAAAAGTGTGAAAAATCTCAGCTGTTCTGATCAGCTCCTGATATCTGGTATACTGTATGGTGAAGGCCATCAGATATTCAAATTATAAGCCATAGTTTTTGTCCACAATTTTTGTTTCCTTGTTATTCTAGAGTGTAATTTACAACAAAATACCCAAATAGTTAAAAGCATCAGTTGACTTATCTGTACAGCATTCAAAGGCTGCAGTCCCCAGTACATCACTTCAAAGTGAGAACCACTCAAATCAATGGTGCATAGGTCCAAATAAAAGCATTTAATCTGATGATATATTGTGCACACTGATTTATATTCTGTATCTTGTTTATGCTCGCTACACTTCTTTGAAGCAAAGATGTAAACCAAGGCACTGCTGTGTTTCCATAGCAGACTCTTATCTGCTAAAGTTCTTCTGAAGCCATTCAAATTGCATTTACTTTTTCAATAAACAATGCCTCTTAGAATTCATTCTGTGGGAAATACAGAAGAGTGTATTTTTAAACATAGAAGTATTATTTCATCACACTAGTTTCTTCACAATTGTGAGGGGACAATCCTGCTGTGCCAGCATTTTGGCATTTGTGGAAAACAAGCGGTGGAGCTGGTCCTCATAGGAGCCAAGATATCTGTGCTGGGAAGCCATCTGCAGTGCCTGCATGTTCCACTGAAGCCAAATGACTTCACTTCAGGAGCTCTTCCGCACCTACATGGGGCAGTCATGCATCTTGCTCATTCTCAGGCCCAGTGTGTATAGGCTGCAGTTAGTGGAAACAGGTGAGCCAAGTGTAGGCCCAAGGATGAAGGAGACAATTCCACTGTGCTATACACTTATTTAAGGAGCTGCGGTGGCTCAAGTCGTTAAGACGCTGAACTGCAGGCTGTGGAAGGTCGGTAGTTCAGCAGTTCGAGACCCGAGTGTGCCGCATGTTGGAGTGAGCTCCCATCTCTAGTTCCAGCTCCTGCCAACCTAGCAGTTCGAAAGCAAGAAAATTGCAAGTAGATAAATAGGTACCACTTTGGTGGGAAGGTAACAGCGTTCCATGCGCCTTGGTGTTTAGTCATGCCAGCCACATGACCACGGAAACGTCTTTGGACAGCGCTGGCTCTTCGGCTTTGAAACGGAGATGAGCACCGCAACCCTAGAGTCGGATTTGACTGGCTTTCAAGCAAGGGAACCTTTACCTTTATATACTTATTTAAATTTCTGAGCTTCTCTAAGGAATCATGGGAACTGTAGTTTTACAAGGACTGTGCAAATATTTAAAATCCCTAATCCCATCTCTGTACCTCCTCGGAAAGTTATGATTTCCTGCATTATTTTGGCAAATCCTTTGTTGCTTTTTTTAAAGGTCTCTGGGTCTAGCCTTCAGCCAGTCTCAAATGTGTCTTTTTAAAGGTGCTTGAGAATGTGGCAATGTCTCAATGCCAAGTCTTTCTAGATGAGGCAGATTATCCTAGAACCTTGCTTTCTGGCCTAAGAAAGGGACAGAAACTCCTACAGTTGTTCATATATACCTACACTGGACAGCTAACAGGAAGTATTTCTTTTCTTTGATCTTTCAATGGCATTCAGTATCAGATCAGGATATCTTTCTGGCTTGAATGGCTGTGATGGTACTAGAAGGCACAGCCTTGCTCTGGTTTCATTTGTTTGAGGGTCCTTTCTATACTCACAGCTCACTGTAGCTTACTCCAGAGAATCTGAGTAGTTGAGCCTTTAAGGTTAACTTTGGCCCTTTCTGTACACTCCTTTTAATCCATGTTCACTGCGGTGTCCTCCAAGCAATTCTGCACTAAAATAGAATTCTACCTTCTTTTTAATCCAGCCCCCCCCCCATTCTACACTAAAATCGAGTTTAACCTTCTTTTTATTCTGGTTTTTTCCCCATTCTGCATTACATTACCTCTCTTCAGTGGTCAGCCCGGTTTCAGTCTGCTGTTGTCCCGGGTTATTTGGATGATGTTTTGCCGTGGACTTAAATTTCCTTGACTCAAACACTAAGAAAATCCGGAGTGGCAGTCAAATGCAGAAAGGACCTTTGTATTTTGTGTCCCTGCCCTCTTCACTATTCTTTTTTCTCCAGTTTAATTGTGTGTATGCATTCTGCATCTACAACCAAAACCCACATTTTTTGCTTAATTGCGATTGTCACTTGTGATCTGTGGACGGGGTGTCCAATTTCCACCAACTTGGCCAAGTATGTGAACAAGGGATGAGGCACACTGCACCCTCCCCTTTCTCACCTCTCCTCCCCGCTCTCCTTCCCCCTTTGGCTAGCCACCACTGGGCTACTGCAGGCATGCACAACCCATAGAGGGATGCCAGCTTGGAGGCTGACTGGCTGGTCTGTCAGGAGGGGTGGTGTCCCAAAGGATTTTAATTTTTAAAAAGGTCCTTCAAGCCTCTCCCATTGTTTCCAATGGGCAATCTTGTCATTTCTTTTAATACATCCCCTTCCAAGTTGTATGCAGATTGGCTTTGGGAAAGGGAAAAAGATCCCTCCCTAGGTCCAATGTGCAAAGGGGGAGGAAAGTGTCAAATACCCCCCCTGCAAGCTAGAATCATCAAACTCCCAGAGGACTTCTCCAGGCTGCCCTTCTACCTGCCCTCCAAGTTGTATGCAGATTGGCTTTGGGGAAGGGGGAAGAGATCCCCCCTAGGGTCTAATGTGCAAAGGATGGAGAAGTGTGTCAAATGCCCACCCCCGCAAGCTAGAGGTGCCAAAGGCCCAATCTGCATCTAGCATTTGCTCCGCTATTTTACCAAACCTACACTGGAACAGAAATTCCCCTCTACATTACATGCCACTTTCATTTTGATTCATTGTCGGATTTTATTTTATTTATTTATTTATTATTAAATTTTTATCCCACCCTCTCGGCCAAGGCCGGCTCAGGGCAGCTTACAACAATAACATTCACATAAAACAATCATAATAAAATCACATACATTAATAAACACAACATTAAAAATCACATACATTAATAAATACAACATTAAAAATTCAACAAAATAAAGTGCTAGCAACAATCCTCTTTATCTCAATTGACTCTTCAGCCTTCTGCGGCTATCTCAGGTAATTGGCACGGGCTGTGTTTGAGGGACCTACGGGCCAGGGCTCCGCCAGGGTAGGTATTAATTATTGCCGATGGAGGTGTTAGTGGTGGCAGCTCCAAAAACCTGGCAGAAGAGCTCCGTCTTACAGGAAAGCAGCGTCCAGACTGCATGCTGCTTTCATTTTATTAGATCTCTCGGTTTTATGGTAGCCATCTGCATAGATTTATGGCCATTTTATGACCATTCAGGGGTGAGTCTGCAGTCAGTATGGTGGCTGGTCTGCATTACATTACAAACTGGGGTATTTGGCCCATTCTGCATCTAGCATTTGCTCCATTGTTTTATCAAACCCACACTGGAACAGAAAAAGATGCCGCTCAAAACCACATTCAAATACCCCAGGCCAACACTGTACTGACTGCAGAGTCACCCCTGAATGGCCATAAATCTATGCAGTTGGCTACCATAAAACCAAGAGATCAAATGAAGTGAAAGCGGCATGCAGTCTGGATGCTGCCATAAAAGCCGACAATCAATCAAAGTGAAAGTGGCACGCAATGTAGAGGGGAATTTCTGTTCCAACGTGGGTTTGGTAAAACAACGGAGCAAATCCCAGATGCAGATTGGGCCAGTACAGAAGCAGAAATAGTAAAGCAGCATCAAGTCGTCTGCTTATTATTTCCTCCAAATTGGAAGCTGAAGAGCAAAAAGGTCTGGGGAGAAACCACTTTCAGATACCCCAGGGCAACACCACGATGACTGCAAAGTCACCTCTGAATGGCCATAAAACAATGCAGAGTCTGGAAAGAGCTGCGATGCTGGAGGAAAGTGAGAGTGGGATGCAATGCAGAGGGAGATTCTGCTTCCGACGTGGCTGTGGACAAACTGCAGGGGGACAGGCGGGTGCAGAATCAGCCATGGTGGGTAGCTTTCAAATGCTGGTGTAAGGAGATTGCTGTTCTTTTCCATGGCCTCTGGTCCACGGGGTTCTCCAAGGTTTCCCACCTACACGAAGCTGCTGGGAGAGATAATTCAGATATATATGGCTACAGGATCACCAGTAATGCTTGTTGTAGCACCCAACTATGGCTGTGGTCACACGGAGCATTAGCCACGCTACAGAGACGGAAGATAGGCGGATTTTCCGGGCACAATCACACCGCAACATCTGGGAAGCGTAGAGCTCCCATGGCTAACCCGAGGCTTCCCGCCAAAGATGCGGCATACAAAACTAGTACCTCCAAGGTACTAGTTTCCGGAAACCGTGGGGCAAGGGCAGGCGTCTGATCGCGTTTCCGGTGGTAGTTCGTGGCATCCGGCACCCGCCCATGTCCCATCGCAAAAAGGTTCCCCCCCTAAGTCTCTACGGGATGCGCACACACACCCAACAGCGCATGCACACACTTCGGTTTTTTTAAAAAACCCAACCCCGTTTGCCACAGCAGCGGCGCCTAGCCATTGCTGCTGTGATCATGCCGCGCCGCTTCTTTGCCACGGCGCAGGATTGTCGTGTGATTGGCACCTCCCCCCGAACCACGGGACGTCAGTGGGATTTGTGATCCGGCGGCCGCGCATTAGTTTGCTCCAGGGCAAACAGCCACGCTTCCCCCCGCACACATTTTCCGGCCCGGACCAATATCTGTTTTTTTCCCCATCTCCCTTTAGGGACAAGAGTAAACAAACTGTGTGCAAACACACTGAAACAATCCAGATAAGGTGGAAGTAGTGTTGTCTGAAGGTAAAACAGATCTGGAAGTATGCTGCTGGATCACTCACTGTTTCTTGATAAGCAAATGGCAGAAGTGGCTGGAAGCACCTTTACCTGTGTTACCAGGCCATGGTTACATACACCTTGGTAACATGCAGATGTGACTACTGTCGTTCCGTCTACGAGGGGCTGTCTTCAAAGAATGCCTGGAAATTAATGGGCACAAAATATGGCAGCTGGGATCCTGACCCGCACTCACTGTGAGGTGTGTACTATTGTACTGTTCAGCATTTTAATTTTGTGTAGGTTTGTAAACCATTTTGTGTGCATTTATACAGATAGGGAGGAGACATTAATACCTAAAAAAATGAATGCCTAAATATTGGTGTCTTCTGTGTATGAAAGCAACATGTGATTCTATTTAAAGACAGAATCATGATCCCAATTCAATAGTCCAAAGCCAGGCATTCTTTGTATTTGTTTTCACACGGTATGTTGGCTTCTGTGATAAAAATGTGAATACCAAATATCATTACCACACATTACGAGAAATAACAGACCGAATATATTTGCATGAGGCTTAGGTCACATGATAAGCCTTGAACTGAGCAGAGCTGAAGTTTAGCTGAAGTGAATCATGTCTGAACTACTGAAACAAACCGCATTAGAGTTTGCTAAGATGACTGTATGTATCTTGACAGCCCTACATTTAAATCCCGTTAGTTACAAATGCTTTTTGAAGTTACATGGCTCCTGAGGTTCAATGACCTACATTACATTGGCCTAAATTAATTTCTCACTATTTCATAAATGGCCCAAAAAGCTGGTAATAGCATTAAAATGAATGTAGTTTAGCCCATCACAATTTTTTCTGTCTACATATAAAATATGCTCATTAATTTGGGCGTACTTTTTATTCTTTCTAATGCTTTGCTTACCAGGCATATTTCCTGATTAAATATGAGGGATTACCCTTAATTGTTAGATTTTAAAAACTATAGAAATAAAGTTCAAATTGAAAACCAGTGTGAGAGATTGACTGTGTAGACATCCATTAGAATATGCACCTACTCAGTGCGAACACTGACACTGTATGCAGCACAAAGATTTTACGTTCTGAAGGCAGACTGAAGGCCAAACTATACTTGATGCCATGACATGTTTGGACCCCAAAACAAGTGCAGGGGTAACTGGGATTCAAAAATTACCACTGTTTTGTACACCAGGTTTGAGATATTTTGACTGGTCTTAATATAACGGATTGTGCAAATTTTAATTTGGAATAATATTTTAAGCAGCTACATGCACCAAAGCCATCATGTGACAGGACACTGCAATTCACCAGGCACCTTACTATGTGTACAATATAGATACATGCAGTTAAATAGGTATGTAACTCCATCATACCAAATACTCAAATAGCTTCCTTTGTCAACAAGTAGGTTGTCCAGGGGTATGGGTTGGGTTGTCATCAGTACGCTGATGATACCCAGCTCTATCTGTTGGTGGATGGTTGGCTGGACTCCACCCCAGAGGTGTTAGCCAGGGCATTACAGGCTGTGGCGGATTCAGTTAAGCAGAGCCGACTGAAATTCAATTCAACAACGACAGAGGTCCTGTACCTGGGTTGTGGGAATTTGGGATTGGAAATCTGGCTCCCAATCCTCAACGGGGCACCTTTGGTTCCGGCACCGAGAGTGAAGAGTCTAGGGGTTATCTTGGATCTCACCCTTTCTATGGAGGCCCAGGTTGCCACCATTGCTAGATCAGCCTTCTATCATCTTCAGCTGCTCAAGCAACTGGTTCCCTATCTCACTTCCCAGGATCTAGCTATAGTGGTCCATGCAACGGTCACTTCCAGGCTTGATTACTGTAATCTATGTGGGGCTGCCCCTGAACTTGACCTGGAAACTGCAGCTGGTGCAGAATGTGGCAATGCCTGTGCAGGCACACATTCAGCCAGTGTTCTGCCAACTGCACTAGCTGCCTATAGAGTACTGGATCCAGTTCAAGGTTCTAGTGCTGACTTTCAAAGCCCATGCAGCCAGGGACCTGCATATCTCAGGGACCATCTCTCCCTGTATGTGCCCCGCAGAGTCTTGTGTTCAACTGATCAACATCTTCTGGTTGTCCGTGGCCTGAAGGACATCCGGCTAGTCTCGACTGGTAAAACAAGCTCCCATATGAGATCAGGGTCCTGTGGAATTAGTCACAATTCCGCAGGGCCTGAAAAACAGAGCTGTTCCACAGGGACTGTTGAGGCAGTGGGTGTCCAAATTCCCATTCTTGGCCTCCCCTACCAACAGCCCTAGCCTAGTGGTTAGTGGCTTGATACCTCACAATCTGGAGCTGCGGTGGCTCAAGTGGTTAAGACGCTGAACTGCAGGCTGTGAAAGGTCGGTAGTTCAGCAGTTCGAGACCTGGGTGCGCCGCATGATGGAGTGAGCGCCCGTCTCTAGTTCCAGCTCCTACCAACCTAGCAGTTCGAAAGCAAGAAATTGCAAGTAGATAAATAGGTACCACTTCGGTGGGAAGGTAACAGCGTTCCGTGCGTCTTGGTGTTTAGTCATGCCGGCCACATGACCACGGAAACGTCTTCGGACAGCACTGGCTCTTCGGCTTTGAAACGGAGATGAGCACCTAGAGTCGGATTCGACTGGCTTTCGAGCAAGGGAACCTTTACCTTTTTACCTCACAACCCTGCCTAGATGGTTTACATCTGAGTGTCACTACCAAGGCAACTCTTACTCTGATTTGTGTATGAAACTTGAAATTTTAAAATGTTAAATGTTTGAACTGTATATATTGTTTCTCTGTCATGATATTTTATGTGACCTTGTAAGCTACCCTAAGCCCACATGTGGGGATGGCAGGATATATATCAAAGAAATAAAATAACTATAAAATGTGGTCATATTCCAATCTGGCCTTCTGTCTTTTCCGGGGAGTGGAGCACAGATACCTGTGCTCAACCATCATGCATATAATGTAGCATGTGGCAAAGTTCTTCATGTGGAGACCCAATTCATGTAATCCTGCCTAACGAAGGACATCATGCCAAAGGGCATCCATATGATATAGTACATTATGTACATGAAGGAGGGGATATGTGCACATGCATGTGCTCCTATATGATATATGGATCTGGGCTGAGAAAAATAGTAAACAGCTTTGGAAACTTAGAGGAATTTCCAGAATGGTGTATGATTTGGAAAGGGTGGTGGATTTTCAACAGAAAACAAGTCAAAATCCTACAGAGTCCTTGTGCATTCATGTAGTAGCTATCTTAATCTAGCTTTTGTCTGTTATTATGTGGGAAGAGGGCTTTGCATTCCTGACAACACTCAGTAGAATGGTAATAATAGAATAACAGCTAATCTATTCACATTTTTAACTGTGTAAGGAAGGAAATCAGCTTTCATCAGCATTAAGAGCTCTTCTTTAATTAGAGCTCTGTGCTAGAATCTCTGACTAATATAGTGGTATACAGGGGTCATTTTGTAGAAAAAGAGGTGCAGGGGCTTATTAGCATAACTCATTAGCATAACTTATTTGCATATGCCACACCCCCTGACATCACAGGAAGTGTGTCAGAAGGTGGGAGAGCTTGTACCTGAATAAACCTTGGTCTTAAAGGTGCCACTGGACTCTTTTGAATTGCTAGCTATGGTGAGAAGGGTGGGAGAAACACGCAGATCTTCCCTCACAGAGGAGGGAGAGCTTTTACGTAGGTCTTAAAGGTGCCACTGGACTCTTTTGAATTGCTAGCTATGGTGAGAAGGGTGGGAGAAACACGCAGATCTTCCCTCACAGAGGAGGGAGAGCTTTTACGTAGGTCTTAAAGGTGCCACTGGACTCTTTGAATTGTTAGCTATGGGGGGTTAGTATTAATGGTAATGCTGTTTGAAATGTCACAAATAATATTTGGTCAAATAAACAGGAGCTGTGCTTGCTTTGGCTTTGCAAGCTACATCAGTCTCTGGGACAAAGCCCACCCGAACATGTGACTCGTGCAGGCTGTGAAGTCATCTAAGAGATCTGTTACATGATTCTACCATGAAAACAGTTGAATTAAAACATGAAATAAAGTGTTTTGACTTCATAGCATTAGTGTTTTATGGCCATTCGTCTTAAAATGCTTTCAGAATTGTTACTGTGTACTTGCCACAAAAAAGCACATAAGTAAACAACTATAAAATTTAGTAATCTAATCCACTGTCAATTAAAAGCAAGCTTAAAAATAGTGAAAAGATTAAGAGAAGTCATTTGTAGCTACCTTAACATCAAAGTATATATCTGTCCCATTACTTAATTGAAAATGGTCAACAGAAAATAAGTTTGCAGCAGTCTCCATTTTGTACAGACTTTAATTGCCAAGGAAAGTTTTATGAGCCAGCTCAAGAAGGAGGCCCTTTTTAAATTAAATGTTTATTTTCAGTTCTGCACACCCAACTGGCAGAAACAAGGGCCTAACAGATAGTCTCACAGAGTTATCTCATAAAGGCATCTCTCAGCAGAACATGAATCTCATACACAACCTTGGCCTTAAAGGTGCCTGGAAAGACTTTGAGGGTTGTGGAGGCCTTTCCAGGGCCCCAGGGTGGGGGGAGATTTGCAGAGGCCTTTCCCGGGCCTGGAAAGGCAGGGGAGGGGAACCACAACTTACCTTCCTTCTTCTTTCTCCTCCTGGGCCGACTGAGGGAAGGGCTGCTGGGAGCAGGGGGCGGGGCTTGCTACATGTCCCTGCCCCCTGGCCTCCTCTCTTCCGAAGCATCACTCCAGTGAGCTCCGGCCTGAAACAAGGCCTGGTGGTATATCATAATGATGAATTCATGTTAAAAGAGGGTAATAGGAGACCAAAAAAATGCCTCTGTGCATTAAGTGGTGCTTTGTTGTTATGAAAAGGGCTATTAATTCATCAGAATTATTTCCCCCAGAAAATCTAGGCCAATGTCTGATACTGAATACTGACTTTGTTTTCAAGCTACCTACAGGAGTTCTTTGGATTTTAACTCATTCGTTTTTTGACCAGATGCCTCTTTCTTTTGACAGTTCGTCCTAAATATACAACATGCCCTTAGCATGAAAGGCAAGCAATATGTCTTTAAAGACACTGATCCCATTGAAATGAACCAGCAAGTAACAGTCCTGAGTGAAATCGATCTGCACTGAGTAAAAAATCATTTCTGAGCTGAAATAGCTAAAGTAGCACAGTTTGTTTGAAAGGGAAACATTACACAATGAAGAACTGCCATCATTAACCTAGCACTACGCATACAATGTAATTATGGTTGATGTATGTCAGACATTCAGAATATAATTTCAGACAGTTTAAAATCTAATTTAACCTACTGATTAAAATCTTAACAGTCTACAAGTTTCATTTGTAATAATTCAGCTGAGTGCTAACATAATCACCTTTTAAAAATTAAATGAGCAACATAAAGATTCTGAAATAATACACTTTTAAAGATAGTACTTGGATGTATGAGTATGTCTGGGAGGGGTATGCTATTTTATTTTGGGTGGGGTAGCAGCCAACATGACTCTTGACAGCCTAGTGCTGCTGACACATATCCTGCTTCACTGGTGGAGTTGGCAACTACATTTTGCTTTTTGCTTGATCAATTTATAGGTCCTCCACCAAAGAAAACTATATTGCCACCGGTAGACTTTCTATCTGCTAAGTCTCCAGCCCAGTCTGCATCCACATAGGTAACTAGCTTAGGGCTGTCAGTTGCAGACAATTTAAGTTTAAGATCTGCGGTGGTCATTAGGTATCTCACAAGTATCATGAGCAGGGCTCTAGTCGGGGGGGAGCTCTCAGGTACGGAGCTCCGGAAGAGAACCTCTAGGGGGCGGGGCGTTCACGTGGTGAAGCCCCGCCCCCTTCTTTACCCCGCCCTCTGCTTTGATCCTCATTCCGTTTGGGAATGAGGATGAAGCAGGAGGGTAAGTAGCCGGGCCTTCTGACACATTTCCGGTGATGTCAGGGGGTGTGGCCTTCTGTCACTTCCGGTGATGTCAGGGGGCGTGGCATATGCAAATAAGTTATGATAATGAGTTATGCTAATGAGCTCCGGCAGCTCTTTTTCTACAACAAGACCCCTGATCATGAGAGCATTCCAGTCTCTGCTTATGGGCTCTGCATTCTTTCTACATAACAGTCCCACAGCTGGACTAATGTCTGGTCTGGTTAAAGTGGATATGTATAAGAGCTTACCTACCACTTCACAATATTGATTGCGTTCAGGTAGCTTTGCAGATTCTTCTCCTTGTCCAATGTAGTTTGGCTCCATCTGTTCTTGGCTGACGAGAAAATTACCATCTGTTTATCTCTGTATCTGTATGCTGAGGTAATGTGCAACACGGCCAAGTTGCTTGAGTTCAGCTTCTTTGCTTTGGTGATCTATGGTCTCCTCACCGTGAGCTGGATCTTCACATACCAGCAGTAAGTCAGAAGATAAGTCTGTTTTCCATCTTGGCATTTGGTGTAGAGGCAGGGATCAGATTCACTTCTCCTGAAGCCTCTCTGGAGTAGTATAGTATTCAGTTTAGTGTTCCATGCTCTTGCTTACTGTTTTAAGCCATACAAACTCTTTTGAAGCTTGCATACAAGATTTTCCTTGTTTTTCTCTATGAAGCCAGGCGGTTGCTTCATGTAGATTTCTTCTTCTACGTCTCCCTACAAAAAAGCAGTCTTTACATCTAGATGGTTGATCTGCATTCCCTTGCTTGCAGCAACATTAAGAACAGTTCTTATACTTGTGTGCTTCACTACAGAAGCAAAAATATGATCATAGTCCTCTCTATACTTTTGAGAATATCCTTTAGCCACTAGTCTGGCTTTGTGGTGCTGGGTCTTCCTATTTGCATTGTGCTTCAGCTTGAAGACCCATTTACATCCTATTGCTTTCTTCCCTTTGGGAAGCTCTGTGAGCATCCATATTTTAAGCTTGTGTAGAGCATTCAGCTCCTCTCTTGCTGCTTACTTCCATACCTATGCCTCTTGAGGTCGCAGTCGGGAGATGTCTGCATACGATGAAGGCTCCCATGTCCCCACTGTCTTTGCAAGGAGATTCACTCTCAGGGGGGAACACCTTTATTGGAGCACGTTGATCATCTCACCTCTGGTTGTCTGGTCTCTCTGGGTTCCATCTGTGGTTCAGGCATGGCTGGTGGAGCATCATGGGTCGTCTCATCTGCCGGGATCACCTCAGGAACTTCCTCTTCCCCAGTGTTTCCCACATCAAGGGACACCAGCTGGTTGTCCACTTCAGTGTCAGCCCCCTCTGAACCTTGAGGTCTTTCACTTTCATCAAAATGAACAAATCTGCTGATTGTAATTTCGTCAGTCTTTGGGTCCAGGATTCTGTAACCCTTGCGTCTAGGTGCATATCCAACAAAAATGCCTTCCTTTCAATGATCATCAAGCTTTGATCGCTTTTCTTTAGGGATCTAAACACTCTCAGGTTGTCCATGGATGGCTTATGGCCAACCCACAGTTCATAGGGACTCACACCTGTAGCTCTTGTGACAAGCCTATTCTGCATGTAGTTAGCTGTGACAATAGCTTCACCTCAAAATTGTACAGGCAAGCAATTGTCTCTGAGCATGGTACATAATGCATCCAGGAGCGTGCGGTCCTTGCATTCTGCGACATCATTCTGTTGTGGATTGTGAGGCACAGTCACCTGGTGCTTTATGCCTTGCTCTTTCAAGAACTGCTCCATCACGTCTGAGCAAAATTCTCCTCCATTATCTCAACGCAGGATTTCTGGTTTCCTGTTGAACTTAGTAGAAACCATTGCTATATATTCCTTTATCTTATCAAAAGCTTCAGACTTATTTTTAAGAAGATACAAGATACAATGCCTTGAATAATCGTCTATGAGCGTTAAGTAGTAACAGTATCCACCGAGGGTGGCAGGAAGAGGTCCCCCCAAGTCAGTATGGATCAGCTGCGGTGGGGCTGTGGTCTTCCTTGCACTGTGCTGAGGAAATGGTTGTTTAGTGCTTTTTCCTTGTAAACAACAAACACAAGTTGGGTTAGAATTACATTCAGTAAAGTTCATGCCTTTCACCAAACTCTTATTCTGCATGTCCTTAATGTTTTGAATATTCCTATGACATGTTCTCCTATGCCACAGTGTAATGCATCCATGGTGCTCGCAGGCTTTAGCAACATTTACTTCTTGGGTAGGTGGTTCCTCCTCATAGTCACTGTCTGACTTGAGTTTTGGCATACCTTCATATTCTGGAGTTTCATTGCATTCACCTGGCATCTCATCATTTTCCTTTTTGGGCATTGCTTTGTGTACAGTCATGTCATCCTTTTCAAACAGTTCAGAATTCTCATGGTACAATTCAGGAGAGTAGAAATCTATGCAAAAATCGTCATTTCTTTCCACACTGTAAAGTCCATTTACTAATTTTCCTTTGACGTATGTCCATCTTTTATAACAAAACAGCCATGAGCAGTAAAAAGTGTGTCAAATCCTAGTTTGGCCAGTTCCCTTATTGATGGAATATCTGTTTTTAGTTCAGGAATCAGCAGGACATTCTTAATTTTATGTTGTCCTTTTGCATCATTCACTGGTAAAAATCACAGTTCCAACATGATTTGCTTTCAGAAAGTTCTCATTGGCCTAATACACTCTGATAGGCCTTTTTAATTCTTGTATTTCAGTAAACAATTCCTTTGAGCTAAATAGTGACTGCGTAGCTCCGGAGTTTAAAAGTATTTCTCCACTCTCTTATATTACCAAAAATAGAATCGTTCCTATGTTTAAAATTGTGACCAGATTTCCCCTTGAAATCATTGGGCTTGTCTGTCTTAGGTGATGGACATGCTGCTGAAAAATGGCCCCTCCCCCCACAATTGTAGCAGGTAACTTGAGCATTTTTGTTTGAAATAGAGGGAAGTGGTCTGGTACCTCGCTGAGCATATTCCTTCCTTAATGGCCCTGAAGGTCAGTGGTTGCCAACTTTGGGGTTGACTGAATAGCATTTGCAGACACCATGTTTAAAACCTCATAAAAAGAAACCTTGTTTAAAAATTGACCCGGTAACATGCAAAAATCTTGGGACAATGCTTTCCTATAGGAAACTTCCATAGAAATCTCATTCACAGCCTTTGCAAAACTTAGGCTGCGGTCACACGTAACAGAAGCCACACAAGTGAGATGGAAAACAGCCGGAGTTTCCGGGCGCGATCTCACCAGCCCATCTGGGAAACATAGCACTCCCGTGGCTCAACCGAGGCTTCCAGCCGAAACTGCGTGGCAAAAAACTAGTACCTTGGAGGTACTAGTTTCCAGAAACTGCAGGGCAAGGGCGGGCGTCTGATCGCGTTTCCGGTGGCATCCGGCGCCCGCCCATGTCCCCTTGCAAATAAGGTGTGTTTTTTTTGTCCAAGTCTCTGTGGATGCGCATGCGCACCCAACGAAGCATGCGCATTTGTCATGTACACAAAAATAAAAAACAGTTTGCCGCGGCACGCGCTTCTTCATTGTGCGCCGGCTTGTCCTGTGATCGGCACCTCTCCCTTGCCATGGAACCTCCACGGTACCTCCACAGGACCTCCACAGGAGGTCTGATCACGTAACTGCGCAGTAGTTTGCCCCAGGGCAAACAGCCACGCTTCTCCTCTGCAGTTTCCTGCCCGTGTGACCGGGGCCTTAAATTTCCTTTAATTTCCAGGTATGAAATCACTGGAATGTAACTGGCTGGGAGGGAATGGGACAAAGCAGCTGTTTTAGCCAGTTCATCCAGAGTTTCCCCTGAATCAGCAAGCTGAGAGAAAGTATCGTGCATGGAGCTCACATGCATTTGGAAACATTCAGTCTCTATATTTCAGACAATCCAGATCATTTCTGAGCATTAGACGTGAAGACCAACCTTTCTGAACATGCGATCTAAGCAAGTCATCGTAAATCTGTTTAGCGTTTTCAAATTTCTGTATTTTAGACAAATAAGTTGCAGACAAAGAACTCACTATTATGCCTTGGACTCAGCGGTCGTTTGCTTCCCACTTGGTCTTTTCCTCCTCCAATGAACCGTCTGGGGGGGGGCTCCCTCTCCAGGTGACCTTCCAGCGATTGGGATCATAAGGCAAACCTCAGATGCACACGCCATTCTGCAAAGTTGCTCCTTGTGATGGGCGCTAGGGGACTTCATTCATCTCAAGTCTCAGGGGCGATGCTTTCTTTTTTCTCTGTCTCTCTATCTAAGCTCTGTGTTACAAACAGGCTGCTTTCAGCAGCTTTTCAATGCTTTTGTCTTGCAAAAGAAAATCAAGCCTGTCAGCTAGCTTTCTCATTTAGCTGCTGAGGGAGGCAGTTTCGATACTTTGGCTCCACAGACTTTTCCAATGGTACCAGTACTAGTTAATCTGGTTTACCTGGTTACAGGGATGGGCCCATAACCTATTGAGGTTAACTGGCTTGGTTAGTCCAGTCACCATTAGTTAGCAGAGTGCTTAAATAAAGCTACAAACACAGGAACATCACTTTACCAGGTTATTCAGCTTACAAAGCTACACAGAACCACAGTGCACGTTTAGAAGAGAAATGCTTCTTTCTTTATTTGAGAAGTATACTTTGTATAGGAAAGCTGACAGGAGATGAAAAGTCTCTGGTTCAGGATGGCTCATCTCAAAGAGATGAAGGGGTAGCTCTTAGTTTTCTACAAGGAAAAGGATTACAATTCTCCACTGAGACTGTGGCTATGGACTGCCTGGCAAGGTCTCGAGGCTTAACATGTATGGGAAATTATAGGTGTTTATATACAAATGCTAGAAGTGTCCAAGGTAAAATCAGGAAGTTGGAATGCTTAGTGTTGGGGGGGGGGAAATAGACATTGTGGATATTTCAGAAACTTGGTGGGATGAGGAAAATCAGTGGGATATGGTGATTCCCGGTTATAAATTATATTGGAAAGATGGGAAGGTTGGAGGTGGGGTGGCTCTGTATGTCAGAGAGGGTATACAGTCTAGTAAGATTAAGAGGGTAAGAGAATTGGATTCGCTTCTGGAAATGCTATGGGTTGAAATAGTGGGCCCAAAAGGAAGCTTAACACTGGGAATTTGTTATTGCCCACCAGATCAAAAGATAGAGGATGATTATAAAATTATGAATGAATTAAAGATAGTGGTTAGATGAAAAAACTGTGTTGTAATAGGTGATTTTAACTAGCCACACATTGATTGAGTCAATATGTGTTCAAGGGGAAAAGAGATTGAGTTTCTAGACACTCTCAATGACTGTGCTATGGAAAAGATGGTCACAGAACCTACCAGGGGAGAGGCAATCCTGGATTTGGTCCTAAGTAATGCCCAAGACCTGATGAGAGGTGTAAAAGTGATTGCACCGCTTGAGAACAGTGACCATAATGTTACTGAGTTCAACATTTGTATAAATAGGGAGTTGCCCAGAAAGACTGACACAACCACTTTTAACTTTAAAAGGGGTAACTTCTCTGAAATGAGGAGACATGTGAAGAGGAAACTGAGAGGAAAAGTAGAAAGGGTTAAAACCATTGGGGAAGCTTGGAGACTACTTAAAACTACAATCCTAAAAGCTCAGAAAAAATATATACTGCAGGTTAGGAAAGGCACAAATAGGTATAGAAAAAAGCCTGCATGGTTAACTAACAAAGTAATGGAAGCTGTAAAAGGTAAGAAGGATTCCTTTAAGTGGTGGAAAGCTAGTCTCAGTGAGGCTGATAAAAGGGAACACAGGCTGTGGCAAATAAGATGCAAGTCTGTGATCAGGCAGGCAAAAAGGGAATATGAGGAGCATATTGCAAAAAGCATAAAGACCTACAATAAAACTTTCTTCAAATACATTAGAAGCAGGAAACCAGATAGAGAGGCAGTGGGGCCCTTGGATGACCAAGAGAGGAGATCTGGGAAATTATAGGCCAGTCAGTCTGATGTCAATACCTGGCAAGTGGGTGGAAACTGTTATTAAGAAAAGAATTAGTAGGCACATTGATGAACAAAAACTATTGAGGCAGACTCAGCATGGGTTCTGTAAGGGAACAGTGTGCGATTGCAATTAAAAATGTCAATGCTATGTTGAAGACTATTAGGAATGGAACTGAAAACAAATCAGCCAGTATCATAATGCTCCTGTATAAGTCAATGGAGCGACCTCATTTGGAATACTGTGTGCAGTTCTGGGCACCACACCTTAAAAAGGATATTATAGCTTTGGAAAAAGTGCAGAAAAGGGCAACTCGAATGATAAAAGGGTTGGAACACTTTCCCTATGAAGAAAGGTTAAAGCGCTTGGTGCTCTTTAGCTTGAAGAAACAACGGCTGAGGGGGGACATGATCGAGGTTTATAAGATTACGCATGGGATAGAGCAGATAGAGAAAGAAGTACTTTTTTCCCTTTCTCACAATACAAAAACTTATGGGCACTCAGTGAAATTGCTGAGCAGTCAGGTTAGAACAGATAAACGGAAGTACTTCTTCACCCAAAGAGTGATTAACACATGGAATTCACTGCCACAGGAAGTGGTGGCGGCTACAAGCATGGACGGCTTCAAAAGGGAATTAGATAAGCATATGGAGCAGAGGTCCATCAGTGGCTATTAGCCACAAGGTATAGCTAGGGGCTCTGGGGCAAGTGATGCTCTGTCTTCTTGGTGCTTGGGGGGGTCAACAGTGGGAGAGCTTCTAGTATCCTGGCTCCACTGCTGGACCTCCTGATGGCACCTGGTGTTTTTGGCCACTGTGTGACAGAGTGTTGGTCTGGATCCAACATTGGCCTGATCCAACATGAGATCTTGGAGTTGTAGTGGATAACTCACTGAAAATGTCGAGACAGTGTGTGACTGCAATAAAGAAGGCCAATGCTATGCTGGGGATTATTAGGAAGGGTATTGAAAACAGATCAGCCAATATAATAATGCCCCTATATAAATCAATGGTGAGACCTCATTTGGAATACTGTGTGCAGTTCTGGTCACCACACCTTAAAAAGGATATTATAGCTTTGGAAAAAGTGCAGAAAAGGGCAACTCGAATGATAAAAGGGTTGGAACACTTTCCCTATGAGGAAAGGTTAAAGCGCTTAGGGCTCTTTAGCTTGGAGAAAAGACGACTGAGGGGTGACATGATCGAGGTTTATAAGATTATGCATGGGAAAGAGCAGGTAAAGAAAGAGGTACTTTTCTCCCTTTCTCACAATACAAGAACTCGTGGGCACTCCATGAAATTGCTGAGCGGTCGGGTTAGAACGGATAAGAGGAAGTACTTCTTCACCCAAAGAGTGATTAACACTTGGAATTCACTGCCACAGGAAGTGGTGGTGGCTACAAGCATGGACGGCTTCAAAAGGGAATTAGATAAGCATATGGAGCAGAGGTCCATCAGTGGCTATTAGCCACAAGGTATAGATAGGGACTCTGGGGCAAGTGATGCGCTGTCATCTTGGTGCTTGGGGGGTTCAACAGTGGGAGGGCTTCTAATGTCCTGGCCCCACTGGTGGACCTCCTGATGGCACTGGTATTTCTGGCCACTGTGTGACACAGAGTGTTGGACTGGATGGGCCTTTGGCCTGATCCAACATTGGCGTCTCTTATGTTCTTAAGAGGCCCATCTGCCTCATGGTACCAAGAGAGTACAGCACGTCCCTCTCTTGGTGTGTGCAGGTAGAGGGCAAGTCTTCATTCAGAGCGAGAGAGAAGCAGGAAAATGGAAAATGGTCCCTGAGATTACAATCTGCATATCAAAGAGGACAGTGGCAGAAGAGTAGATACAGGAAGAAACGTCAGTGTGCCTAACTAGCTATCTAGCCTCTCTTGCCACTCAGTCTGGAGGTCTGAGGCAGGGGACATCACATCTGAAACTTACAATAGTTTGAAGGTTTTGGCATGAAGAATTTAATGGGGATTGTTGTGTATTGAGCCTGAGTAATTCCTGAAAAAGTACCAGGATCTAGTTGAGTTTTTTCCCCCTGAACAATATCTTACTAGGATCCTGGAGTAGACCAATAGAGTAACAGTGTTATGTAAATAGCCTGTTGTTGGGAGTGGGGTGTGTTTTTGGGGGTGTGGTGATTGCATGCTTAAAAACAGGGCAGATGCCCTGGAGTTTGACTTGTAGTGTTCCTGAAATCAATGAATAAAGTAGATCTGTTTCACTGCAATGTGTCCAGAACCCAGTATCTAATATTATCAACGAGGATGGGATTGTGTTGAGCCAGCCCAGCACCCACCAGCACCGCACCGCGCACAGAGCTCCAGTGCTATGCACATCACACCACTCCTGGGACCATGGCTGCCGCTCCAGGACACTTTGATGCATTCAATGCTGCTACAGAGGACTGGGACTCCTATGTCTCCCGTTTTGAGTTTTTCCTCGAGTACTCCAAGATCACCAAGGACAAAAAGAAGCACGCTACCCTATTCCGAGTCTGCGGCTGCTCGACCTTTCAGATCACTCACTCGGTGCTTGCTCCAGCAGAGCTCCGAGACACTGAATACAAGACTATTTTGGACCGGCTTCAGGCGCACTTCTCACCAAAGCCCTCCATTATCACTGCCCACCACACGTTCCACACTAGGAACCAGGCTGCGGGTGAGTTGATCACGGTGTAAGTTACAGCCCTCTGACGGGTCGTCAGACATTGTAATTTCAACCTCATGGACTCTCTCCTCAAAGGAATCCCAGGGGTCCATCCCTTCTTTGACAATGGTCTAATCACCGCTCCCACAGAAAAGGACTTCACCAGGAGACTGCACGCCATCCTGCAGCGATTCCAAGAAGCCTGACTCAAAGTGAAGTTGGAGAAGTGCCTCCTGGGGGTTCCGCGAGTCGAGTTCCTGGGGTTCTCTGTTGATGCCGAGGACATCCATCTGATCCCGGACAAGGCGTGCACCATCGTTGACACCCCCACACCAACCTCCAAGCCGGAACTCCAGGCCTTCTTGGGGCTCCTGAGCTTTTATCATTCTTTCCTGCCCCATAAAGCTGCACTCACAGAACCACTTTACCTCCTCCTCAACAAGAAAGCCACCATGGGTCTGGGGTCCGAAACAAGCCACTGCATTCAGGGCTGTCAAGGAGCTGCTCACTTCCAACACTGTCCTGGCCCACTTTGACGAGATGCTGCCCGTCATCCTCACTTGTGACGCTTTCCCCTATGGTGTTGATGCCATCCTTGGACACCAGCTGCCGGATGGCAGGGAGGTCCCTGTGGCTTACTACTCCTGCACCCTGTCTTAGGCCGAGCGCAACTACACGCAAATCGACAAAGAGATGCTGGCTATTGTCTCAGGGGTGAAAAAAGTCCACGACTACCTTTACAGGCAGCTGTTCACAATAGTGACTGACCACAACCCCCTGCTGGGTCTGCTGGGTCCGGATTGCCAGACCCCCGAGATGCTCTTGCCTCAGATACTGCGTTGGTCCATCTTCGAGGTGGGATACCAGTACTCCCTCCTCCACCATCCAGGGAAGGCGATGGGGCATGCCAATGCCCTCAGCTGCCTGCCACTTCGCTTCTGTGATCCTGACCCAGCTCCTGCGCACCAGATCCTGCTCTTGGAGGAGCTCCCCAACCATCCTCTGCAGGCCATGGACGTTTCCTGCCACACCGCAAAGGACCGGGTTTTCTCCCACATTTTGGACTGGGTGGGGAGGGGATGGCCCACCTGCCGGGTGGGCCTGGAATTTGCAGCATTCTCATCCCACCAGGATGAGTTCAGCCCACAAGGGGTGCCTGCTGTGGGGGAGCCGGGTGGTGGTTCCCGCTCCCTTGCACCAGCAACTGGTGTCAGCCCTGCATGAGACTCAGTCGTGGATTGTGCAGATGAAGGCACTCACCCAGAGTTACGTGTGGTGGCCCGGTATGGACAGTGAAATAGAAGCCTGGGTCAAGCACTGCCAGGCCTGCCAAGAAACCCGACCAGAACCACCCCAGGCACCTGTGCAGCAGTGGGAGTCCACCAGGAAAACTTGGTCCTGGGTACATTTGGACTTTTCTGGTGCCTTCAAGGGCAAATATTCTTCTTCTTGGTGGACTCATACACCAAGTGGCTGGAGGTAGTGCCTGTCAACTCCACCTCCACATGTGGCTCTTTCACACATATTGTGTGGCTCCCGGCAGGGCAGCTGGGGAAGTGAAGGGGAGGCATGGCTCCCCGATCGGTCTTCCCTTTTCCAGCCAGTGTTTCCATCCCTGGGTAGGCTTGAGGTGTGTGTGGGAGGAGTAAAGAAAGAAAACAACTTAAACTTTAAATGCATTCTCAAAGCCTCTCCCCCCTCCCCGCTGGCTGGGGTTTTTTTTGGAAAACACATTTAATGTTGAAGTTGCTTTCTTTCCACCTCTCCTGTCATTCCTCCCTCCCCCCATTTATTTGTTTTCTTTTCACCTCTCTCTCCCTCTCTTTCCCCCTTCCTTCCTCCCCCCATCTATTTGCTTTCTTTCAATTTTTCTCTCTTTCTCCCTTCTCTTCTTTCTCACGTTTCCTTCCTTCCTCCTTCCCCCTCCCTCCCTCATCTATTTGCTTTTTTGTTTCTCTCTCTCTCTCTTTTCTCTTTCCCCTTCCTCCCTTTCTTCATTTGTTTGCTTTATTTGTTTGGCTCTCTCTCTTGCTCTTTCTTTCAACCTCTTTCATTCTTTTTTCCACCTCGCTCTCTCTTTCTCTCTCTCTTAGATGAATAAATAACACTAGCAAACAAATAAATATCATTGGACAAATAAATATCATTAGCAGTATCTGTTTTTACCTCTTTTGTTTTTATTTTTGGCAGTCTCAAATTTGCATATTTCTAAATAAAAATATGTGTGAAATATTTGTTTGTGTCTTGCGGCTCTCAATGTCACTCTTACTTTAAGCAACTTTGGCCACCCCTGAACTATAGCAACTATTAACAACTGGATTTTCCTGTGTGGACAAGACATTTCAGGAGGTGAATGGTATAGTGCAATAATAATGCTACAACCAATGATGGGTGGGTGTTGTCTAAGGGTGCTTTCACACATGTTGGATAATGCACTTTCAATGCACTTGCACTTTCCTCAGGAAAATCCTGTTGCAAACTATTGCTAAAGTGCATTGAAAGTACATTATCCAGCCTGTCTGGAAATCAGCCTCAGTGTAGAAGCAACCCTAGTGAAGAGGACAGTTGTCAGGCTTCCCAGTCAAGACACTCAACAACGTTCCTTCAGAAGTTTCAGTTTATTGAGGACTAGTACTTAGGACACCATGAACTCTTGTGTCAGGAATGGTGGGAAAATGAGTTGAATCTACAGATATACCCCCTTCATACATGACCCCCTGATGCAATAAAGCCAATAGGCAAGCACCTGAAGATGCAGGCAACAAGCAACAGTTATATTCCCAGTGGGAAGCTAGGAGCTGGCAGAGTAAAGCCTTCAAGGACACCAGACAGATAACAGCATGCAGGCGAAAGGAAAGGGGGATGGGAGGAGGGAGACATAGAGAGCAACCCACACATACCACACCATGGCAGCCTTAGCTGACACAGCAAAGATAGGCTGCTCCTATGTGTGCCATGCAGGAACCTAAAATATATTTCCCAACAGTTTATTGTATACTCAGGAGCATGACACCACATACTGTATTCTTCAGTATGCTGCACAAATGTACTTAAGATTCCCTGCTTTTATATCTGCACTATAAAAGTTTTTAGGTGAATCTTCATTGCTTTGTACTGGGCGTGACTAAGACTGAAGGAAGGACATAATATAGTATGTTTTGAAACCCAAAGATATTTTAGTAGTTCTGCAATACTTTTGATATATCTAATAATTTTGTGGTGGGTTGTAAGTGATTCTTGGTAGCCCAGTGAGAGCACACAAGTGAATAAAGGCAGATTATGTCCATCTAATGAGAATCCTTAATTTATAAAACTGCAGATGTTTTTCTGTGTGAGGAGTTATATTTTTAACAGCAAGAGAGATTTTAATTACTTCTCAGTAGATGAAGATTTTATGATGTTTTCTGAGATTCTTTTTAAAATGCTCCCCAGTAGATGATATGCTAATGCTAAGCATCTGTACATGCGCCAGTGGGAAAACATCTTAATAATTCATTTACAGCTCACTAGCAAGAAATCTTCCTCCTCCTTTCTAAGTGAACACTTGAGAGATTTCCTGCATTACCTCAGTGAAGCTGTCCTTCATGATTACAAGTACATAGAGATGTTGGATGTCACCTTCAAACCCAGCACATTGGATTTCCATATGGAAGGTGCATAAATCCTTGATAGTTAGGCCTTTGGATCACACACAAGAGTGGCTGCTCTGGATCTTCTGTTTCATGACTGCCTACAACAGTATTAAGGGGAACTCCTTTCCTAAACCTTCCCTACACAAACACACACAGACACACACACACAAAGACAGAATGACGGAGGGACAAACGAACAGGAGGATCCAAACAGCAACTGTAAAGTGAATTAGTTAGACTGTACCTTATTTTGTTGACTACTGCATCCTGTGAAGTTACGGAGAGTGCACTTGAAAGTACTGAGACTTACTAGTGATTTCAGCTCTCTACTTTATTTCAGCTCAGAACAAGACGAGAGTACCCAGCTCGCAGGCTGGTTTATATGTGCACAGCCCCGCTCCCCCGAACACACCCACACACAAGTGATTGGCTATTTACAGTGGCCGAGTGTTCCATAGGCTCTCGGCCCGGAGCATAGCCTGCCAATAGGTGCCGGCTAGGATCCGCTTGTCCCATTGTTACTGAGAGCGAAGCTCGGTCGCTTCGCATGACCGCGTGGTGAAATGGCCGTGCATGCGGTCTGGGATGGATACGTTACAGCACTATAACGAACCATCTGTGCACAGAGAGCACATGAAGTTTCCCCACCTTCTTCTCTATTCCTGCTTCCCCTTCCAGCCCCCAGACAAATCATCCCCTGGTGTTGTGGGATTCGTGAACAGCCATGCAGTTTGATGGGCTGGAGGAAAGGCAAGGGGATGAAGTTGCCTCTCTCCTCACTGGATCTGTGCTTGTGGATTAGGCAGGAGGCATAATTTGGGGTCCTTGCTCTTGACTTTAGCAGCTCCCCACAGCCACCATGTGCAGTTATTCCTCCATGTGGGCCCCATAATCCTCGAAACGATCTTTACAGGGGTTGGTGTCCTGCACTCAGCAGGCTAGTTCAACCTGATCTCCTCAGAAGCAGCACCCTCAGCCTCAGGTCCAGATAGCAAGGCTTGAGAGCATCAACAGGAATTGGAACTGGAGACAGGAAGCATGAACTGGAGCTGGAACACAGGCTTGTGCCTAATGATCCAACATGGCAGCCTTCCCAAGCCTCAGCCTAAACAGGCTGGGAAGTAATCAGGCTCAGCTGCTAGGGTTGCCAACCTCCAGGTAGTAGCTGGATGTATTCCACTATTAGAACTTATCTCCAAGTGACAGAGATCAGGTCACCTAGAGAAAATGGCTGCTTTGGACTCTGTGGCATTATACCCCATTTAAAGTCCCTCCCGACCCCATACTCTGCCATCATCAGGCTACCCCCAAAAAAACCTCCAAGTATTTCCCAACATGGAGCTGGCAACCCTATCAGCTGTCCTGTTGGCAGGTATTGAGCTCCTGCAACTGCACTGTGCTTTGGCCAGGATCCCGTGAAGAATTATTGTTCTCAGGGCCTGACTCTGGGATGGGGTTGCATGCAGCCAGTTGAGTACTTCACCTCCTTCGGGCCACCTTGGCTGGGTCTTCTGCTGTTGCCGTTCCTGTAGAGTGAGAGTGTCCCCTGGAGAGCTATGGGTCCAGGTTCACATCCTGCATGGCAGAGGCCTGGTGGTTATTGCAGGGGCCCATGGCAAGACCCCCCGTGCTGCCTCTGGTGGGCAGCCCTCTGGGTCTGCTGGAACATTGGCAGCAGGCATCTCTACAGTGCTGGTTCCCTCCCTGGTCCCTCTGATCCTCCTTGGTCCCTTCTCCTGAGGAGTCAGAGTTACTGGGCTGGGCAAAGAGGTCATGACAGTTGGAAGGGCTGCAGGAACAGAGAAGAATGCAAGAGAACTCTGCATACTGTGCACTGGAGGGTTAGATATAGGCCAGTACAAGCATTAATTATGGTTTTTTGCTCATAGTTAGTTTATATGTCTTAAAATGCTATGTGGGGGAATGTGAAATATAGAACCCAGCATGATTAAATGGATATGTGTCACTTCCCAGTGGCAGTTGACACAAGTGGTTCACACGCCATTATGCTCACATGTAGACCTAAACATGCATTGGCAGGAGGGCCCCCTCACACATACTGGACCCCCAAATTGCTGATTCTGGGATGGGGTTGCAATGTGTGGGCATCAGTGAAGAGTCAGGATCTGGTCCTGTTAGGGCAGGGGTTTGCATGTCCTTGTGTGTGTCTGAGAAGGTACTTCCCCCCTTACTTCCCCTGTCTTTGATACTGCCACCACCAAATTGAACTCAGCCTGTCTCTCTCTCTCTCTTTTTCTTGTATTTTTCATATGTTCATGTGTATGTGTGTGTGCATGAGCGTGAGTGTGTGTGCACCTGGAAGTCATGGCGACCACTGGTGACTGACCCCTGCTGGGGGCCTGGAGGATATTCAGAGAGAGGTGGCTGAATAAAGCTTGCCCCTGCCTTCCAACTGTTGGGATTTCAAGGAGGTCTTCCATCCAAGTACTTGCCAGAGTCGACCCTGCTTAGCTTCTGAGATCTGATGAGATTGGGCTTGCCTGGGCTATCCAGGTCAGGGCAACCTGTCTCATTTATCAGTTGTTTGGACACCAGCAAAATTCATCTGTGCATGGGCAGAGTTTTGAGTCTGTCAACTCCCAGTCCCCTCTCTCTATGCATAGATATGCGCATGAGCAACTAAGCACATGGAAGGCACTTTGAACACAGTCTGCTTTCTTAAAAAGGAAACTTTTTCGGAAAACTTTCTTACTACAGTTCACCAATCTAGAGCACATTAAAGGTAAAGGTTTCCCTTGCTCGAAAGCCAGTCGAATCCAACTCTAGGGTTGCAGTGCTCATCTCCGTTTCAAAGCCGAAGAGCCAGCGCTGTCCAAAGACGTTTCCGTGGTCATGTGGCTGGCATGACTAAACACCAAGGCGCACAGAACGCTGTTACCTTCCCACTGAAGTGGTACCTATTTATCTACTTGCAATTTCTTGCTTTCGAACTGCTAGGTTGGCAGGAGCTGGAACTAGAGACTGGAGCTCACTTCGTCATGCAGCACCCGGGTCTCAAACTACTGAACTACTGACCTTCCACAGCCTGCAGTTCAGCGTCTTAACCACTTGAGCCACCGCAGCTCAGTACAGTACAGGGCTGTACTGGAACAAAAAAGTTCAGAAAGATACTTGGGTAAAGGGTTATGGACTGTGATCTGTACTACTGTGTATAACTCATACTGTCCATTGCTGTAAGTAGAATTCTACTAACATTATGCATAATTTAATTAATGTTAATACTTATGCTTTGCTTCAGTTCTGTTTCAGATTTCTGGCTGGTTCCAGATTTCTACAATCCAAATCATATTGCACTGTTTATTGGAAGCCCTATCCTGCTGATTTGACTTACACTACGTAATCCACCTTGAGTATCAGTGAGAAAGATAAATAACATAAAGGAAAAAAATTATAACACCCCCCAAAAATCAGATATACTAGAACACTAAATTAAGGAAAACATGTGATAATTCAAATTACACATTACATAATCTCTACGCAAATTCCCTTTTAATGTACTAGCCATTTGTCACTCATTGCCAGGTCTCCTACCTCTTTTCAGTTACCAGGTCTCCTACCTCTTTTCAGTGGGGAGAGAAGCTGGTAGTCTGAGACTTTTGCGCACAAAGGGCGCGCACTGCAGTGTCATCACCCAGAAGTCGCCAGAGATGCTCTAGCATTGGTATCTATGAGCATTGATACATAGCATTGGTATCATAGAGTTTTCAGGCCAAATGCTAGAGCGTCCCCTGGCAATGTGCCTATCACGATGATGTCACCTCCGGGTGACATCATCGTGCCAGGCACCTCGGCCCAATCCAGGCGCTTTGAGGGTGGGATGCCCCCTGCTGGCTGGATCCAGGCTGCTGGGTCAGGGGCCCCTAGAGCGGGCAACCCCCCGCCCCCCAGGGGATCTGGCAGCCCTAATCAAGACCCACATACCTATAAGACCACCTCTCTATATGTAGGTGTGCACTGGTGTAGGTCCTCACAGGAGGTTCCTTTATCGGTGCCCTCCATCGTCAAGACTGCACTTCCACAGAGAGATCTTATGCTTCTTCCATTGTGCTGCTGGTTTTATAGAGTTGATTGCCAGAGTACATCTAGAGGGCACCCTCACAGACAGTCATTTGTAGGGCCTGAAAAAAGTTCTTTTTAATAAGCTTTTCAAGGTGAACTGTATTTGATCTTGTTGGTAGATGGAAGAAAAATATTTTATCAACAGTTTAATGTACACTGTTAAATTCATGATGTATTTCGTATTTTAGTGTTTTATTGATGCACGTCAGAATTCTGAATGACAAAAGGACTTTTCTTACCTCTAGGAGCTATGGTTATGCATCCCACTGAGGACTCAGTTGAATGATTTATTTATCATTTCCATTCCCGATCTATGATGACACACAGACATTAAAATCTGAATTTCAGTGCCATTATAAACAACATCCTATGAAGTTCCGCCACTAGCTAAAAGAAACGATGTATTCAATTTGTAAGCTTTTACATTCACAAATACATACAAAGGCCCGCCTCAAATGTAAACTGACAGTGATAATAAAAATAAAATACAAATGTAAAAGTAACAAGCTTATGTAATCAGAATCTAATGCATATCTATTTAACATGACTTGTACATAAGGCTGCTCATGTAGCACTTAAATGCGCCTTTGACACAGTTCATGGCTTTGTGAACTGCAAAGGGGTGGGGAGAGAAAAAAGTTTCTAACTCATGAATATGTCAGAGCTACACATGCAAGAAATTACACAGGCCATTTTCAAAGCAGAGTTGATTGCAGACATTTTTTTTTAAAGCAGTCTTGTTGACATACTCAGCTTCAACCAACCACAAATATGGAGGGAGTCCAAACAACTGATACTGTGACAAGGCCTACCCCCCACACCCGGAATCACCAGCAGCAAGCCTGTGCCTGCCAGAATAAATGGATTAGATAAACTGAATTCCAACACTGACTATATTCCACTATGGCTATTCCACCATGACATGTTATTATCACTATGCAATACTATTACGGCTATCATCATTGTTACTAGCACTTTGTGATTGTTTATAACTGTTCAGGATTATTTATGATTGTTTTACATTTGTGCTGTTTTATGTGTTTTAACTTTTTATGTAAGCTGCCTTGAGCCCGCTACGGTGGGGAGGGTGGGATATAAATCGAATAAATCTCCCTTATATATAAAAGCCGAATGGTGGTGGCACTTCTCTAGAACATTCCACACACTCCGGAATTGGTTGGTGCCCTGGTGTGTCACTCAGAATCTGTCCCTATCCACTGGCTGCATTGCTTGAGTCTTGCCTCCAACATTCTAAACAGTTTTGCTGTTCTGAGGTAAAATGTGTCCAATCTCCAGGTGAGGGCTGGAGATCACTCAGAATTACAACTGCTTTCCAGATGGCAGAGATCAGTTCCCCTGGAGAAAATGGTGAGCTCTGTATCCTTATATGCTGCTGAGGTGACCCCCATGACAGCCAATGTGACGTAGAAGTCAGGGCTTCAGAGCACGGGAGAGGCTGCAGGTGTGTGGGGGGTGGAAAGCTGAAGAGTGAGGGGGAAATAAAAGTAGGTTGATGATTGGCTGGGAAGGAGATAGGGTTGTCAACTCCAGGTGGGAAATTCCTGGAGATGTGAGGGATGGAGCCTGGAGAGGGTGAGTTTTCAGGAGGCGTGGGACCTCGGACAGGTAAAAAGCCATAGACTCCACCCTCCAAACCAACCATTCCCTTCTGGGGAACTATCATTGCCAATCTCCAGGTGAGGGCTGGAGATCACTCAAAATTACCACTGTTCTTTAGGTAGCAGAGATCAGTTCCTCTGGAGAAAATGGTGGACCCAGTGTCGTTATACCCTGCTGAGGTCGCCACAGCAAATTGACACTGAGTGTCCAAGGCCAGGGCACCCGCCCAGAGCCTCTTTCTAGAGATTGTTGTATTTATTTCCACAACAGGCCTTTTTCCTAGTAAATAAATAATGTTTATTTGTAAAAAGACCCCCACCCGTTGCTTGCTACTGAGAGTGAAACAATAATACTGTGAAACAGAACAACCATTTTAGTAACCAATTACCAACATTCACTTATTTACACTTTACAGTTAGACTCATGGGGTTTTTGTAAACGGTTGCCTGAAGTGTTTATGTATCTAGTTTTATATGTTAAAGTAAAAGGAATCTGTTTACAGATGTCTGTCTTTATGAAATGATGCTGCCAATCAGCATCCAAATTTTACTTCACTTTTCGTAGTCTAAACATTATATTTTGGGTAGGGTTGCCAGCTCTGGGTTGGGAAATACCTGGAGATTTTTGGTGTGAGGCCTGGGGAGGACTGGGTTTGGGTGAAGGAGGGACCTCAGTGGGCTATAATGCCACAAAGTCCAGCCTCCAAAGCAGCCATTTTCTCCAGGGGAACTGAACTATGTTACCTGGAGATCAGGTATAATAGCATTAGCAGGTGATCTCCAGGTGCTACCTGAAGGATAGCAACCCTACTTTTGGGCTGCCTATTTATTATATTTATTTATTTATTTATTTATTTACATTTTTTTATAATCTGCCTTTCTCACTTAGAGTCAAGGCAGATTATACAGAGTGTGTCAATATAAATCAACAGGATGGGACATTTAATAAAATAATGCAATAGGATTAGGGCTATAGAACCAACCAGAAGTCTAAAAACAGAACTGAAGCAGAACATAAGTATTAACAAGACACATGAAATGATGCAGAATTACATAGTAGGATCCTACTTACAGCATGTTATGCACAGTAGTGTAGGCCACAATCCCCATTAATTTATCCAAGTAACTTTGTAAATCATTTTATACAGTGCAACCTTATTAGCTGTGCAGAATGGCTCTCTCGAATAATTCAGATTGGCATAGTCTGTGGAAGGCCCATGAAATTGGGAGCCTTCCTGACCTTCTCAGGTATATCACACCACAAGATGGGGGGGCCACAACAAAGAAGGCATGTGTATGGGCAGTTGTTGATTTTGCCCATTTGCAGGTTGGCACCTGCAGAAGACCCTGCTCAGATGAGCAAAACTGTTGTGATGGAGCCTAATGAAAGTTGTGGTCTCACAGATGTGAAGGACCAAGGCCATAATGGGCTGTGTGTGTGATAGGCAATACCTTAAATTGAGGCCAGTAACTGATGGGTAGCCAGTGGAGTAGGGTTGCCAGGTCCTACCTTATCACCAGTGGCAGGATTTGGGGGTGTTCTTGGAGAGGGTAGGGATGTTGTGTGACATGCCCAATGTGATGACATCACCTGGAAGTGAGCATCCCCCGCAATGTTGCCGATGTGATGATGTCACTTAAGAGTGTGGGGCACCCTACCCTACCTCCAATATTGGAGGGCAGCAGTGGCAGCTGGACCATGCGGTGAATCGATGAGAACATGGCGACGGATCAGTGGCAGATGGCAGGCGACTCAGGAGGCGATTGGAGGTGGCGTGGAGGCGCGGTGACGTAAGCACGGTCGGAGCCTCCAGGACAGAGACCAGTTGCGACCTCATCGTGCAGCCGCGCACCATAAAAGGACAATCCCAGGAAGCCGAGCCGAAGAGATTGAAAAAGACCTCCGCCGAAGGACACTACCGCCTGGTCCTAGCAAGACCCCGCCACAGAAAACCTACGCTTCGTAGGTGCCTGGTAAGGCATCCATCTCCCCTAATATGTATGTGGACCTAGTTAGGCGATTAAATGTATATGTGTAAACCGCTCCAAGCCTCCGGGAAGGAGCGGTATAGAAATGTAATGTAATAATAATAATAATAATAATAATAATAATAATAATAATAATAATAATAATAATAATAATAATAATAATAATAATAATAATAATAATAATAATGGCTGTTTAGGGGTGGGGTTTCCCCTACCAGCTAGGTGGCTGGTGATGGGCAGAAGCCCTGAAAATTGGGGGAACCCCTGCCCGGACCAGGAGACTGGCAACCCTACATGGAGTGACTACAGAAGTGGAGTAATATGCATGCTCTGTCTAGGTCCCAGTGATAGCTAGGGTTGCCAGAACCCCTGGTGGAGGTGGGGATCCCCCACCGCCAGGCAACGCTCCCTCTAAGCTGTGGGGTCTTGTGAGCAAAAATTCTACTTTGTGAGCTACTGGCATTAAAGTTGTGAGTGAGCGATTTGGCTGCTGCATAAATTAGTCTGCTCTGGAGCCATCCTTCCTGAGCTGAGACAAAAATGTGTGAGCCGGAAGCTAAAAAACGGTGAGCTAGCTCACACTAGCTCAGCTTAGAGGGAACAGTGCCGCCAGGCCCTACCCCCCACTACCAATCAGATGGCTGGAGGGGGACTTAGCACAAGATATTTTATTTATTTTATACCCCACCCTTCTCGCCAAAGCAGGCTCGGGGCAGCTTACATAAAAATTTAAAACAGATAGAACAAATATAAATACAAATATAAAACTCATCATAAAGTGCTAGTCGGCAATTTGTATAACCATGGTGAAGCATTGGTAGCAATCAATCATAATAAGGAGTGCAGTCAGCATTTGATGTTAGGACTGACTCTCAGTCTGGTTCATGTCGGCGAAGCACAGGCTGTTGGCGGTGGTATTAGGGCACAGGGTCTTAGCTTATTAGGTGCGACTCCTTAATCAAATGCCCGATGGAAGGAGAAGGCCAATGTACGGTACATTACAGTATTCTAGTCTCAATGTTACTGTGGCATGGATCCAGGAGGTCAGATAAGCCATATCAAGGTAAGGGGCCATCTTATGGGGCTGGGCTAGGGTGGGTTGGAAGAAAGCCTTTTTTTGCAGTGCATTAACTTGTTTCCCCAGCAATAATGTTGGATCCAGTTTAACTCCAGGGCTCTCAACTGAGCCAGCAAGCATCAGCTGAACTCTGTCAAAAGTGGAGAGCACAATATCCTTCAAGACCTCTGCCTTCCCAACTAGCAGTACCTCTGTCTTTTGGGGGTTTAGTTTCAATTTGTTCACTTTTAGCCAGTTAACCACAGAACCCCTACCATACCACTAGGAGATTTGGATAAGGATATATAGAGGTGAGTATTGTCAGGATATTGATGACCATCAACCTCAAAACGGTGAATGGTTTGTCCTAAGGGCTTTACATAGAGATTGAAAAGCATGGGGGATAGAATTGCACTCTGTGGAACTCTACAAGATGTACAACTGGCTTCTAGTAGCAACCCCTTGAGTCCAATCTGTGAGGAATGATTTGAACCAGTGCAATGCTCATCTCCTGATACCTACTTCTGCCTCCAAGCACCTCAACAAAATAGCACAATCTACTTTTATTTATTTATTTTATTTATTTAATTAGATTTTTATCCCGCCCTCCCGCCGGAGCGGCTCAGGGCGGCTTACAGCATTAACACCAATAAAATGATACATCTAAAACAGTCTATAACAATAACAATAAAATCACAATTTTACACACAGTACAATGTACGCATGGCGGCAAACCATAAAGTGCTATCATGATTAGTCTGTGCTATTAAATGCTTGGTGGAACAGCTCCATCTTTACCGCTCTGCGGAATTGGTGGAGATCCCGGAGAGCGCGAATATCATGTAGGAGCTGGTTCCACCATATTGGTGCAGCCAAGGAGAACGCCCTAGTTCTTGTAGTTGTTAACTTGGCATCCCTAAGGCCAGGGGGGACTAATCGATCCTGTGACTCAGATCTTAGTGCTCTTGGGAGAACGTACAGGGAAAGGCGGTTCCGCAGGTAGACAGGCCCCAGACCATAAAGGGCTTTAAAGGTCATAACCAGCACCTTGAAGAGTATCTGGAACACTATTGGCAGCCAGTGCAGCGCCCTCAGCACCGGTTGGATGTGCTCCCGAGCAGGGACACCCATCAACAACCTAGCTGCGGCATTCTGCACCAGCTGCAGCTTCCGAAGTTGCCCCAAGGGCAGCCCCATGTAGAGAACATTGCAGTAATCCAGCCTCGAGGTGACCATCGCGTGGATCACTGACGCCAGATCATTGCATTCGAGGAAGGGGACCGGCTGCCTAACCAGCCGTAGATGGTAAAAGGCTGCCTTGGCAGTGGCTGCTACCTGGGCCTCCATTGTCAAGGAAGCATCCAGGAGCACTCCCAGACTCCTGACCCTCAGAGCTGGCACCAATGGCGCCCCACCGAAGGCCGGAAGTGGGTCCCCTACCCCCGTACCACTCCGATTCAGGCATAGGACCTCCGTCTTCGTTGGATTTAGTTTCAGTCAACTCAGTCTAAGCCAGTTCGCTACATCCCGCAACGCCCGGTCCAGATCTTCCGGGTTAGAGCCAGACTGGCCGCCCAGCAACAGATAGGGCTAGGTGTCATCCGCATATTGATGGCAACCCAGCCCATGCCTCTGGGCAATCTGGGCAAGGGGGCGCATATAGATGTTAAACAACATCAGTGAGAGCACAGCTCCCTGGGGCACTCCACAAACTAGTGGGTGCCTCTGGGACGTACTCTTCCCGAGCGCCACCCTTTGTCCCCAACCTTGGAGGAAGGAGACAAGCCATTTCAAGGTGAGCCCCCGGATCCCCACGTCGGCGAGGCGGTGGGCGAGCAACCGGTGATCGACCATGTCAAACGCAACCAACAGGTCCAACAGCAGGAGAGCCGCCGTCCCGTATCAACTACTGTATCAAAGGCTGCAGAGAAGACCAATGAGAGCAACAAAAATGCATTGCTTTTGTCTCCACTCAGATGGAGGTCCTCAACTAAAGCTAGCAGAGCTGTCTCTGTCCCATAGCCTTTAAACAGGGCCAGCAGCAGCGCTAAGGCAATCTTGCTAAGCAAACCTCCCCGGTGGCTGTAAGCATCCCACCTCCTCTCCTACACCTGACAGGCAGCTGCCTGTCCAGTGTAGGAGGGGGAGGAGTATTAGAAGTCACTGTGGAGGCAGGGCTGGCAGGATCACTAAGGTGTTACTGCTGGCACAGGCTCCCTCATGTCTTTAAGCACCCTGCAACTGCTGCTGCACCTGACAGACAACTGCCTGACAGGTGTAGGAGGGGGGAGCATGTTTGAAGCCATAGGGAGGCTGGGCCAGCAGCTTTGCTTCACCTCACAGGCGGTTGGCCACTCCTGATTTCCTCAACTGTCATTAGCTCTCTGTAGTCCCCTGTACCTGTTTTTTTTTAACCTTAGGACACTGAGCTCTGCAGCTGACCAGTCAGAGTGGGGGGTGCAAGGAGGCAGCAGCCTGGCAGCTGCATAGGAATCAATGAGGGGAGCACATTTTACCCCTTTTGACCCCCTTAGGGGTCTAATTTCTAAACATCCCTTCTTAATGAGCACCTATGTCATGGTAGGAGCGCTCTCCCCAAATTTGGTGTTTCTAGGTCCAGCGGTTCAGCCTGGGTGTTGATTTTACAGTGAGGGGACTTTCTTTTATCTCTCCTTATATAATAAAGCTGATCTGGGGTGGCAAGATTCCACTCACTCCAAAATCGGTTTGTTCCGTGATCTGTCACTTAGAATCTGTTCCTATCCACTGGCTGCATTTCCTGAGTCTCGCCTCCAACATTCTAAACAGTTTGCTGTTCCTCTCCCCCCAATAGCCAGTCAGAACACAGAGGTCATTTGCATATGTTGCCTGATTGGCCTTTCCCTCTAACATTCTAAACACTTTGGTTCTGGCTGTTGGGAGTCACTGAATGTCCCCTGAGGTAAAATTCATATCCCAGTCTTCTGTTAAACGGTCACTGGAGTTGTCAAAATACATATTCCAATCTTCCCTTAAATGGTCACTGGAGTTGCCAGTCTCCCTGTGGGGCCTGGAAATCTCCCAGAAATCTAGGGTTGCCAGGTCAAAAAAACCGGCGGGGGAGCCTTGCCAGTCTCCGGGAGCCATCCTCAGATGTGCACGTGCGTGCCGTCAGCGCATCATCGGAAGTGACGCACAATGTCGACCACGTTGGGGGCATGGCCCGGATCGTCGGAGGGAAAACCATAGAGTCGGAGGGAAAACCAAAGACTAAACATGTGTATTTCTTTGGTGATTAGTTTTTAGCTGTTGAATGGTTTTCAATATAATCAGAAAATGGGTACCATTTTTCTTAGAAGTTGGATTGAAATAAAGGGTTTTCTGATGTAGAGATCTGATCTGATATCTTTTCCATAGCCAGGTAGGTCCATATTTTCTGAAACCATTGCCTTGGGGAAGGAATGGTATTGGTTTTCCAGTACTGAGCTAAAGGAGATTTGGCAGCTATTTTTGCAGAATGTTAATTTTTTTAATAACTAGATAGACAATGAAAAGCTCATACCGCAATGGCAAAAAATATATATATCCTGCTCATTTTATTCATGCCTTGAATGTTATGGAAGTCGATATCATGCATTCAGATAATTAGATTTTGTTCTGTTTTTTCCCCCAACCTGGGGGTCTATTTTTAATTTGTAGCCCTTATTTCTAGTGTTTATCACTGTACAGCACAAAATTTATTGAATTGAATCTTGTGCAAAATTCCCTTTTGCTAGAGCTAGGGGCCAGTGAAAGCAGAACCATAAGAAAAAGAGAGCAGCAGCCAACTAAGTCAGACGTATTGTATCCCTACTTTCACTTACAATTGTTCAAGATCTTGTGTAACTGATTTCTGGGCACCATAGCATATAGGAGAAAAGTATTGGGTGTTGCACAAGATCATATGCAAGTGTGATAGGTATTCTTAGAAAAATAGACTTAGGAAGAGATAAAATCAGCAGAGCAATGAATGAGAGTCAGAGTCCATGTGTAAGTTTGAAAAACGAAAATAACTTTACTAGAACTAACCTGAGTAAAAGGTAAACGGGATGTAAAACAACAAATGTTAGATCCTACATGTTTACTGCTAGATTACTAGAAGAATAGCACCTCTTCTTCACCAAGAAACAAAGGGAGGAAGAGACCCCAATATGCTAAATAGCCAATACATTGATTTCCAATCACAAAGCTAAAGTTCAGGTCATTTAATTAGGACCTCCTGCAAGATTCAGGGCTTTTCTCACTCAGTGACAGATTGGATACAATAAACACATGTGACTTCCTGTTGACCAAACAAAGTTAACTCCATAATTACTGAAGTGTTTAACTTGTTAAACCCAACAAAGCGGAACTGTACTAATTTGGTTTCTGTTTCCACTTGTACATTGCTAGATGCAAGCATCTGCGTTAGGCTGGACTGTATTCTGCAGAAATAGGACACAGAAGAAAGAGCAATAGGGCATTCCAGCAGCACTATCAAGCTTCTAGACAGAACTGCCAGCCAGAAAAATCATAGGATCCTGGAGAACCAACCACCTTCTCCTTCTTCCTACATAATATTCCTAACCCTCTGCTGTTTGTTTTAGAATCTCACTCTGAGAGATATTCTCTTCTTCACCTTGTGCCAGATGTGCCCTTTCCTCAGCTGGTTCTTCCCAGCCTTACCTTCCCCCCTATACCCCCATGGATTGCTACTTTGCTTTTGAAGTTTTATCAGCTCAGTGCCTTTGTCCTGCCTGCCCCATCTATCTCTTCTGTGTCAGCTTTCTACTGCTACACATCTTATTAAAGCCCATAGACACGCATCTGACAGACACGCATCTGACAATCAGGCAGAGAAATTAATGGAGCTCATTAGGCCTGAAAGCATTCTAGCAGTTCTCCCTGGCTTAGTGGGGGAGGTTCTGGCCTTGCCTGCAGGAAGGTCTGTTCCAATCAGCCACCACCAGGATTCATACAGATTTTTAGACAGAGTTAAAAGTGGGGCTGTAGAATCGCTGTTAAAGGTACTGACAAAAATAACAAGAAGCACTTCCAAAAAAGAAGCTTCTCATGAGAGAAGCTAGTGAGGGTTTTGGTTTGGTCAATTCAATCACAGATTTTTCACAGATTTATCAGCTGTATATCCAGTGTAGTGTGTAATGAAGGAGCCATGTACTTCTATACCTTATGAAATACATACAGGATAGCTCATGGTGTGGGCTTTACAGATGTGTACTCATATTCCTAATTCACATTGAGATAGATCAAGATGGGTAGCTGTGTTAGTCTGTCTGTAGCAGCAGAAAAGAGCAAGAGGCCAGTAGAACACATATTTTGTTAGTCTTTAAGGTGCTACCCTTGCTCTTTTCTACTAATTCACATTATTCTTGTTGAGGAGAAAGCGCTGTACAAATCAGATGTGCATGCATAGTGCTTATCACAGTTCATATACTGATGAGGGAAGGAGAATGGGGAAAGTCAGATACTGATAAGTATGTTGACTTCCATCCCCTTTTGAGTCACAGTAATGTGCAAAGAGCCATGTACTCAACTCCCATATGCATCTCAGATGAGAGCCTTCCAGAGGCAAGTGCTTGAATGAGCAAAAACAGGTTACCTGTCTTTGAAGCATGAATCACTTTCAGAACTGCTTGCTTGAAAAGCAAATTATAAAATTTTAAATTAAATTCTAAAACAGTAACATTCTGATTTCTTCTGGGCCAGGCTAATTCTTCATTCTGGTTTTGATGCACTGTAAGATGTGTTCATTTCATCAAAGGTAGTAGGTATGCGTTTTGTTCTAATATGTGAGCATAAGTGACCAATTAATTAAGATATTAAAAATTGGTGAAGACTGATTAGCATATCCAAAACTGAATTTCATCAGCAATGGACCTGCAACTATTTAGTTAGGGTGATATTATAGATTCTAAATGTATACTAGTAAATAAATTCCTCTGATTGGATTGATCATGTCAGGTCTCAGTATTTGTTCTGAATATTTATTTCCTATGTGAATTCTTTCTAAAGTATTTTATCATACTATTTTTCTCTTCTAAAAAGAATTTTGTTATCCCTTTTCCCAGCACAGCATCGAATATATTCACTCCAATCCCATAACTGCTTTTGAAAAGGCACAAATAACATTTCATGAATATAGATTTTACTTGCTTCAGCCTATGATGTAGGAGCATTTATAATACACCTCTGTTCTATCTTAAAACACAGGAGACTATTTCTTTGTATAATTTATTATCCATAGCAGTATACTGAGCTGAGCTGAGGGTACAAATTGTCCTATCGGCTTCAGAACTAGACTTTTAAGATGTATTAGTATTTTTATGGCTATTGAAAGACGTAGCTTCAGTTAATATGCTAAGGTAACTGTTAAATTTTAAAACTGGTATATTCCAAATTAACCATGCAACTCTTTTCTCAAGGGATGTTTGCTGGATAATAGTATGATTGCAATGAAGTTCTCTGCACTCACATCACACCAGGTTACAATGGACTAGTGCTGTTGTTACACTGTTGTGGGGAAATAAATTATTGAATTTGGAGATATTTGGGAATAATTGTCCTCCTTAGACCAAGGGTCCCCAACCTTTTTGAGACTTGTGGGCACTTTTGGAATTCTGACACAGAATTTGGAATTCTGACACATAAGTCACAAAATGGCTGCCATGGGAGGGGGAGCCATACATTCTCCTATAGGAAGTCTAAGTGTAGGGGAGAAGAGGGATAATTTTTAAAATACACTGGGGAAAGGGAAGTAAGAGAACAGAACACAACCAACACTGGAGGAAACAGCTGCTGAAGCAACATCATTTTAACCTGCAGAGCCAATCAGATCTCAGACCTATTGGAAGCTGTGCTGGGCAAGAGCCCCATCCACTTTCTGAAAACACTCGGTGGGCTCTAGGTAACGGTTTGGCAGGTACCATAGCACCCATTGGCACTGCACTGGGGACCCCTGCCTTAGACTGATTCTGATACTGATAACAGGCAGTCTCTACATTTCCTTATCAAAAATGTGCATTTCTCCCCACCCCCGTCCTTTTGTCTATGCTGGAGCTGTCTGATTCAGCACCCACTTTCTGGGAAACGTGTAAGACGAGCAATTGGTTTTAATCCAAATGGTCCATTCCCGGAAACCTGGAGACGAGATGAAATATACGGGGTTCAGATGCGTAGAAGTGATCAGCTCATAGGTCCCTGCCACACCAGGGGGGAAAAGGATGGGCAAAGTGCGGCTTTTAAAAGCCGCACCAAAATAGGCACGCGGCAGATCCCATGAGCCGCCGTGCAATTGCTCCTCGGCACAATCAGATGCCGGGGAGAATTCCACGGGAGGCTGCCGAACTGCGCATGTCTGAGCATGCGCAGTTCGTCCAGGAGCCGGGGATGCGCCGGCGGAAGAATGCGTCGGCGATCCCACGGCCAGCTTTGATGCGGCCTTTCGGAAAGAACCACCTTGGTAGGTAGTTCTTTTTTGCTGCGGGTTATCGTCGGAAGGGCCGGATCAGGGACGGGCGCGCAATGCTTCCCAGATGTTGCAGTGGGATCGCGCCCGTTTGCTTCGCCCCAATCCGTCCCTCTCCCGGCCCAAATCCTCTCGTGTGACCAGGGCCATAGTTTATTTGTGATTCAGCAAGAGAAAGAAGAAGAAGGGCAAGTGCAGTACCTGGTGTTGGTGGACAGCTGTATTGTGAAGTTCTGCGGATTCCTGGTGGGTGGTTGGACGATGCCTGTTTCCTCGAAAGTGGCAGGCTCATGCGATATGGCCTTGTTTTCCGCAGGTTCAGTAGATCGCATCACGGAAATGGCAGGAATGGTGTTCCTGCTCTTCTCCACAGCTGGCACAAGGCACTTGAACAATGGTCTTTGTAGGCTGCAAGGCGGTCGCAGACGGTGGGCACGAGTCCCGGCGAGTCAGGCCGCATACCTGGAGTATTTCTTCCTCATCTGAGGCATTGGAGACCGGGGATGTGGAGGCCTGATGTGCAGAGTGGGCCTGGCAATCCCGTTGCCTTTTCAAAAGCCATGGCCATGCGTAGTGCCTTGTCCAGTTTGAGTTCATCGGTACCGATGAGTTTGCGACGGAGTTTCTGTTCACAGACACCCCAGACGAACTGTGTTAAGAGGGTGTCCTTGAGATGTGGGAATTCGTAGTTTATGGCCAGCCTGCAGAGATCAGCCATGAAGTCAGTGGCCGCATCACTGGACTTTTGGTGGCGTACCAAGAAGTCCATGCGCTTCGCCATCTTGGTTGGTTGAGGTGCAAAATGGCCGGTGAGGGCCTTGACGAGTTCATTGTATGTGGCTGCTTCAAGGGTTTTAGGAGCTATGAGGCCCTGGGCTAGGCATAGCATGGCGATGTCGCATGTGCTTAGCAGGAGCGACTTCTTCTTGTCGGTATCATCTATGCTTTGGAACCGAACGAAGTGCTTCAGCTGCTCTACCCACGCTTCCTAAAGCTCAGGGTGAGCGGGGTCGAATGCAGGAATGACTCCCAGAGCGGCAGACATGACCCGTGGAACGATGCGAGGCGTGGAGTCCTGGAGATCGTTGGGTGGTATGGTGCTTGATGCTGGGTCAGGCTCGCTCATTGGGATCCCATCCTTGTTGCCAGTGAAATATACTGGGTTCAGATGCGTCGAAGTTATCAGCTCATAGTTTATTTGTGATTCAGCAAGAGAAAGAAGAAGACTACAATCCCTGGCCGAAGCCAGGTATTTATGCCTGAAAAGGGTTACACCCAAAAACACCCCACTCCCAACGATAAGCTATTTACACTCTATTGTTTCCCAACTGGTTCACTATAGGATCCCTGTCTCCCTACTGGTCCATTCTAAGATCCTAGCAATCTATTGTTATGCATCCCAAGCTTAGTCCTTTTGCAAGGGCAGTTCAGACTCAATATATAACTTTAAAGCTTTTTAAAAAACTTTATTAACTACATGTATGAAAGCACAGATATTCTTACTCTAATACTTTCATGTATTAACAACATGAAAGCACAGATATTCTTACACTGCCAATGGGTTCAGGTGCCTTTCTTGTCAGAAAGCATACTGAGGCTTATCCAGTGGAGTTGCTGGAGACTGAACCCTTGACATGGAGCTGCACCCAGGTTGCGCCATTTATGGGATTTCCGTCTAGTTTGGGCCAATCAGAACTTTGGGCACAGGTTCAAAATTCCCTCTAAGATGACCTGACCAATCACTTAAAAAATATAGGTAAATTGAGTTTTGTATTCTGTAACAAACACAAAGGCGCTGCAGTGGCTCAAGTGGTTAAGATGCTGAACTGCAGGCTGTGGAAGGTCAGTAGTTCAGCAGTTCGAGACCCGGGTGCTGCATGATGAAGTGAGCTCCAGTCTCTAGTTCCAGCTCCTGCTAACCTAGCAGTTCGAAAGCAAGAAATTGCAAGTAGATAAATAGGTACCACTTCAGTAACAGCGTTCCGTCCACCTTGGTGTTTAGTCATGCCGGCCACATGACCACGGAAACGTTTTCGGACAGCGCTGGCTCTTCGGCTTTGAAACGGAGATGAGCACCGCAACCCTAGAGTCGGACATGACTGGCTTTTGAGCAAGGGAACCTTTACCTTTTTACCAAACACAATAAGCTTCTATTAAAGGGAAAGGACATTTTTCTCCAGGCATCTTGGCAACCATATATGTAACTGGGCTAAGTCATCCTGCTTTCATGTCCACATAACTTTTATGACTTTTAAAGTCCTATATGGTGTGGGACCAGCATACCTTAAAGATCACTTACTCTCTTATGAATGTACTCCACCACTACAGTCATCTGCCAAGGCCCTGCTCTGGGTGCTCCTGCCCTCTGAGATTCAGCAGGTGGCAACCTGGGAGAGGGTCTACTCAGTTGTGGCACCAAACCTCTGAAACTCTCTCCCCAGAGAGACTCACCTGTTCCCTTCTGCTGCTGTCTTCGGCCAACAGGTGAAGACTTAGTTTCGTCTGGTGTTCCCTCAGTGATCCCTCCTTCCTATGCTATTTTCTTGTCAGAGCCGACTGACACTGACGGAATGAACCACACTGTGTTCCAGATAGATGTTGTTGCCCTGGACCAGAAAAGTCATTTTGCCAGTCTGACAAGTAATGAGCATGGCACCTGTAGTGGGATCTAATATGTAAGTTTATGTATGTTTTGGTCAATATTTCTGCCACGAGGATTAAACATCAGTTCCAGTAATGACAACAAAACTGTATTAACCAAGGCGATCAACTGCAACCGCTTTCCTTTCATTTTAAACCCCCCCCCCATTGCTACTATAGTTTAGACTCAACTGTAACACCTTTTACTATTATAGTTGATGTTAGTTTCAAGCTGTTGAAGGAAGGGCTGCTGTAGTTGCCTAATAGTTACAGAAAGCAAATCAGCTCCAGGATGACCCAGTGGATGATCACAAGACCTGTCCTGTGGTTGCTAGGCAACTGCAATTCCACTTTCTCTTTTCACCAAAGTACACAGGAAAGGAAAGCAGCATGCACAATATGCTCCAAAGGATGTCAGAAGCAGAGGTGGTCAGCCCTGGAGGGTATAAAAAAATAGGTATACCACAATCCATTTAGCAAGGCCTCCATCTTTCATTTATTCTTGAAGCACATCTTTTATTTTGAATAACTTTGCTGGTTAAAAAAAAGTAGGGATGCAGTCTCTATAACAGATGTGTTGAGGTTTTATCTATTTGTAGGCTTTTATGGATGTGGACTGTAAGAATAAGTTATAGATAGCCTGTGCAATCCTAATCAGAACAAAGTTTGAGTCCAGTGGCACCTTTAAGACCAACAAAGTTAATTCTGGGTATAAGCTTTCATGTGCAAGCACACTTCTGTTTCATTAGCCCCATAACAAGAGAGAACCCTATCCTGACAGCATTTCAAGCATGTAACAAGTGAGGTGTGGAAGGAAGTTTCCCAGACCCATTAATACAAATGAGACACAGCTGTTAAACAGCTGTTTTTATTGAACAGCATCAAGAACAATTTTGAAAGCAAGTCAGATGAAAGAGGTTGGCAGCATATTGTTCTGACAGGCCTCCGATATCTCTGAAAGCTGTGCAACAAGCAGCAGGGTAACAATTTACCCTAATACTGCAGCGCCTCCCCCCATTTTAAGTACAGATTTATGTGTCACATGATTGTTTGTTAAGCAGCTCATAAAAGTACAGGAGCCCTGCTAGAACAAGAGCTAGCAATAACACCATAGAACATCTGGGTAATTGGTGATGGACAATTTTAATAACAGGGCTTAAAAGTAACAGTATCATTTATGTTCTACTGTCAATAACACAGAATGGGAAGCAAAATGGTAATACTTAAGACTGAGAAAGAGAACTGTAGAATATTAAACCACTCTATAAATAAATCTCAGTAATCCTTACAATGTCACAATATCTATGTTGCAGAGGCTATTTATTTATTTATTTAGTGTATTTTTATCTTGTCCTTTCTTCAAGGAGTTCATTTTTTAATAACATTTTATTTTTAACTAAGACAAACAAACATACACAAATCAGGGGGTTCCATTTTGTCATTAAAGTATCTAGTTAAGTATCTCATACAATGTCTTAATATCTATTTTCTACATTCCACCCCATTTCCATATATATTGTTTTGCAATTGATCCAAAATAACGTTCCTGTTCCTGTCAAATTGGTTATATGTCAGTCTAACTTATAAGATCTTTAAAAATTATATAGTCTCTCTTGTCCAAAGGGTATTGACCTTCTTCTCTTGAAAATAAGTGTAATCTCACAAACGTTTTAACCCTTTTTGTAGGATTTCATCCTCTTCTTCATTCTCTGGTTTCTCCTCTTACGTTTTAAGGTCTTAATTCTGAGTCTTTTCCCCCTGTATGTAAGGAAAATAACTTCTAGAAGTAGCCCACTATATTCAATTCTTTGGATGGTTTGAGGTTCCATATATTCTTTATTTTCCTTTCTCTGAGGGAAAATTTCATTTTCTGCTGTAAGGATTTCATCTCTTGTCATTCTTTCATATAATCTTACATTCCGTTCTCCAAGCATTTTGTTTCTTTTTGTATACATTGAGTTCGTTCTCCAGGCCGTGCCATTTTGCTTGCAGGCTTCATCTGTATTTTCTGTATCCATATCTCTCACAAAGATGTATGCCCTGTCAGTTTTCTCTTTCAGCTGGCTGAACTTCTGCTGTAGAAGTAAGTCTAGCTTAGATTGCAAAGAGTCCACAGCCGTTTTCACAGCTTTTTCTACTATTGGAGTAATTTTTTCTTGTAAAGAAAGTTGGAGATCTGTAATGATTAGTGTTAAAACATTTTCCCCTTCTTCTACTTGAGCCATTTTAAAACACTGAGTTAAAAACAGAGAATCTCTCCAGCCCTTTGTCAATAAAATCTCTACAATCACAGAGCTTTCTATGCTTACCCAATTACATTAAAAACAAGAGGGTTCCCAGGCAAGGCAGATAGTCTTATAATTTAGTTGTAATACACACTTATCAATTGTTTACAAGAACCTCAGAACATAATATACTTTACAATTTTCAACAAACCGTAAAACTATACACAATGAGTTATAAGGAAATGACGTAGTGAAAGTTAAAAATATATGCTTTTTTATATATACACTTTATTGGAGTTTTATAGCAAATAATCCACAATTTTTACAGAAATAAAGAATAGAAAAAAATATGCTTAATAGTTCATAATTCTTCCTTCTTAATTTTAGTTTATAGTCCAAATAATAAGATGTAGATATTTGTAATCCAAATTAAATGTCTTTCTATGGCTCAGTTATAATTCCAGGGAAGATAAGTTTCTGTTTCAATAGTATAGAGTCAGATGCTTATTACAGTATTCCAAAGATTTATAATCCGCAATATGGTTTTGTAATCCAAAGTATAATGATATCACATTTATAAATCTGTTTCACAATTTTCTTCAAACACAATATTGCTGAACAAGTTCATAATATAATATATAAGACAATACAAATGCTGTTATAATTATTATTTTGTTTCCACAGATGGATACATCAAGAGACTAAAGTGCATTATCCTGAATGGAATTGTTTACTATGAGAGCTTGAAGTAGCCACCTTTGAAACTTTGCACATATTGTTGAAAATCATGTATTGAAGACAGACTTCTACAAACTGACGTTTGATAAAGACGAAAGGTCGAAACGGACAGTCAAGCCTGGGAAGGTTCGACCTGCCTGCATTGAGACTTTAGTCTCTTGATGTATCCATCTGTGGAAACAAAATAATAATTATAACAGCATTTGTATTGTCTTATATATTATATTATGAACTTGTTCAGTAATATTGTGTTTGTTCTTGCCATCTGAAATTGCTGGGTTCTACTCTTTCAGTTGTATCACAATTTTCTTCAGACATCAACGTTCTCTTCTTTAGCCCAGTAAATTTATTAAGAAAGTTCCTTTCTCTTCTTTTCTCTTCTTTTCATAGACTCTTCTTTTCTTAGACACTTTAGAGAAGTGGGGGGGGGAGAAGGATTCCTTTCTTTTCCCCCTTACAAACGATTTAAAGGGCTTAATCAGTGGGAAAATTCCTAGTAATATTGCAATTAAGGTTACTCATGGCGATTTATTTATTTAATTATTTATTTTTGCTGAGATGTTCTGTTTCTCCCTCACCTTGGGAGTCATGACTTCACATCCATGGCTGCCATGGACGGTCTCACTGGGATCTTGCTGGAGGCAGTCTCGGACTTCCACCCGCTTGCTGCCACTCGCAGGGAGTCCGAGTCCCTTGCCATGAGCTCCTCTCTGGAGAGCTCATTGGAGTTTGGGAGCCCCCAAACTCCTCTTAAGGATCCAGTGATATGGTAGCTTCACAGGAGCAAATCCCGGAGCCAACCATTCTCATTGCGCCGAAAACTGAAAGTCCCTTTCTTCAAGGTGTTCAGAGCAGTGTACATGGATCTCTCCTCATCTATTTTATACTCACTTTTTCTGCCATTGTCACATCTGACAATGTGCCCTTGGGTTTTCAGGGCAAGAGACGTTCATAAGTGGTTTGCCATTGCCTGCCTCCATATCACGATATCATGATTTAATATTCTACACTTCTTGTGTTCTCTCTTTCTGTATTCAGAAACAGGGGACATTGTATGGGATGGCTTTTTATTGGCTACGTTCATTCAAATGAATGAGTTTTGATGGCTGCAGTAGTATCCACAGCCACTGGAAAATGAATGATAAGCCCCCCCCAGCTTTCCTTGATCACGGTGTGGTTCCATTTCCTCTTGTCTCTCCCTGCCCAGGCTTTGTTTTGTTTTATTCCTCTTTCTCCCTCCCTACCTACTCAGACTTTCCTTCATTTCTGCTCATTCTCCTTTCGTTTCTCCTTCTCAGGTATTTCTTTATTTCTTTTTATGCCCCTTCACTTCCTTGAGAAACATGCTTTTATAATTTTTTGCCGGACAATTTTTTTAAACAGGCCATGCCATTAAGAAGGAATATTAATACAGGAAATCAGAGATACATTTAAATAACGTGTCACTAAACAGAATGTCACCAAGAATGTTTGCCAGTAGAGACCATTCTGGCCTTGTGTGTTCCTTCCCCTTCCTCTTACCTCCCTTAGAGGCAAGATTTTCCCTCCATTTCCCTTTCCCTGTCTGACTGAGCTGCCCTAGTAATGTGTTTTCTTATTTCCTGAAGAACTCTGGCTGTCCCACCCTGTCACAGTATAATATTTTGGCTGTTTGCTCAGACCAGGAACCTGAGGGAAGGATTGGGAGCCCCCATTTAACTTAAATGACACTTGAGACATTTTTATATTCCAAATTAACAAAATATTTTATTCAATATAGAGGGGAAAGGTCAGGTGAAATCAGGGGTAAAATTTCTGAGGTAAGTCAATATAGGTAACTCTGAGGTAAAACCAGTACATGCACAGACTTTAGTTCTTATGCTTCAGGGTAATGAGAGTTTCTCAAGCTTTTCCCAGAGACTTAAATCTTTATATTGAGAGGCTTTTGTTCCAGTGCATTCTCCAAACACTCCAATACTCTTTCTTTGAGTATTCTCTAACTCTTTTGGTTTTCAGAAGGCTGGTATACTCTTTCCAGTACCCAAACCCCTTCTCTTGAAACACCAGTACTCATCTTGAGTTTTTAACTGAGTCTTAAGGTGTCTAAAGGCAGTTTCTAACTACACCAGACCAATGGGATCTCTGCAGTCTTCAGAGCTCTCCCCTTATTTAGACTGGGTAGGGAAATTCCTTCTCTCTCTAGATGATCTATCCCTTTTCTTTGGCCCAAATGGGAGTCTTCACCTAACTTCCCAAACTTTCTTGCCAGCTTTCCCCCAGTACTCCATCTGTGTAAAACTGCTCTCAGCTAAGGCTGAAATCAGACTCAACTCACTCAAGGCAGAAATCCTACTGTCTCCTCAACATGCAGCTCTCAAGTCCTTCACTGCTCAGCTGATGCTAACCAATTAGATTGCTTGGAGCAGCCTGTCATTCAAGGCTCACAGTCCATCAGCTGTTTGTACAACACTTCTAAGCTTTTAAAAAGGGCAGTCCACACCTTGACAGATGAACGGTTTCAACATAAGTCTGCTTCATATGTTCATCATGGAGTAAAATGAGGTAGCGTTGGAGGGTGGACTCTATGACATTATACCCTACTGAGGTCCCTCCCCAGGCTCCACCCCCAAAGTCTCCAGGTATTTCCCAACCCAGAGGTGGCAACCCTACTCCCAGTGGCTGGACCATGCTTCCAGTCTCACAGTACAGATCATTCTAAGTTTGACAGATCAGGGACTTGAATAAGGCAGCTTCATGTGTTCAGCATTGTAGACATGTGATTCTTTTCCAAAGCAAGGAAGGAGGGACTGCATTTGGCTCTGCCTCCTGCAGCAGCCATTTTGGGTAGTGCTCACCACTATCTCTCAAAATTCCAAAGCTGCTCCCAGGTTCAAAAGTTTTGGAGACTCCTGGATAGGGATGTTTATTTAATTTTACTAAATACTGGGCCATCTGTGCTTTATGGTTTTTAATTAAAAATAAAATAAAATATGAGCATAAAATCCTATATGAGTTCCATTTCCCTGAGAAATCAAGTTTTGTGCTTTGTATGGAACTGAGAATTCCTTTTGCTTTGATGAAGGATACATCATTAGTCTGACTATGCAGAGCCAACTAAATTTAGGAGTCCTTGGAACTCTTCAGTAAGGTGAGCCTCTGATTTCCCTCTTGAATCATGCCTGCTTCGATTTTGGAAGCAAATGTGGCCTAGGTCAGTACAGACAACCTGAACAAAGCTTAAGAATAATCCTGGCATTGTAAGGAAAGGGGGGGGGGCGGTGAATGACTAGCTTTGTAAACCTCTGGTTAATAACGTATTTAAGTGCAGCTTTATTTCTGAAATGTTCCTCCTTAAACGTTCCAATCAATTAAACTGGTTTGTTGCAGCTTTATTTTGACATACACCTGCTGACTTCACATTGTCACAATACCTCTTTATTCTCCTAGCAACATTGTAAAATCAACAAGGAAAGAAAGTTGCACTGTACTTTGACTTGTGAATCATCGCCATAACCAGTATATAAATACCAGATACAGTAAGGAATGATTCTGCAGGTCATTAAGATCAATTTTTGCAATACATGTCACAAAACAGGATTTGTTCTTCAGAACTTTGTTTCTGCTTACAGAGGCATCAAAATGATCTTTTCACCTAGAAAGATTCTTGTCTTGACTACGCATATTGTACACTACTGAAAAATAATGAAATATCAAGAATCTGGTGGCACTCTCGTTAAATTAACCATAATCCAAACCCATATTTTCAAATCAAAAGACACATTCTGTCTGCTCAGAGGATCTTTTAAGCACCACTGTGCGGAAGCACATCTGTCCACCTCTCAGCTATGTGTACAGGAACTTTCTTACTCAGAACCCTTGTTAGATTTGAGTGCATTGTGGTTATTTGTTTAAGTTTGAAGGAACCATTTCAGAAAAGTGTGCCTGTAACTCCAGGACACTATTACTAGGTGACTCCCCCTTCTTGAGTAAATAAATCATAATTTATTAAGCCTTGTCTAAATGAGGAAGAATAATTTATTGTTCAGGTAGTTAAGGTCTTCCTGGAATGACTCCTAGATCTCGTAAAATCATAAACTAATTGTCAGGAATTTAGCAGAGTCTTCCTGCCTTTTTTAAAAAAATTTTTCTCAGAAAACAGCATTTATCCCAGCCAGTCTTAGCCCTGGGACTGATTAGGACAATTGCGTTCCCCAATCACAGTCCCTCATAGAGGGGAGGGAAACTTTAAACTGCAGCTGTCTGTGACACTGACCCTTTTGCACCACCTGTGCTTTATGTGTGCTACACTGCTGCTCCTTGCATCTTGAGAGAGACACCTTGCTTGGATTTTGCTATACCCCAGCTGGACAGATCCTGCCTGGAAGGTGCTCCTAAAAGACTATTGTGATTCATTTATTATTAGTACTAGCTAACCTTTTCTTTTTTCCCAGGGGATGGTTAGTAAGCACATTTGGTTGCTGGGTGGGAGTTCAGGAGAGGTATTATTTTCATTGTTGTTTTGGGTTCTTTGTTCAATATTTGGCTTGTTTTTAATCTTCTGCCTTCCCTTTCTTGTGCTTCTGAGGAGTTTGTTACTTGCTTTCATTGTGGATTTTTTCCCTTGGTTTGTTGGCCTTTCTGGTTGCCGTTAGTTAGTGATTTACCTGTTTTTCTCCTTTTTGCAGATTAATTAGTGATTTGGGTTTATGTTTGGATAGGTAGACTCCCGTTCCTCCACGTGATCAGTACAGCAGGTGGGCACCTCATTAGATTGGAAGGACTCCTTTTACTCAAAGTTACAAAGGCTGCGGTCACACGTAACAGAAGCCACACAAGTGAGACGGAAAACAAACGGAGTTTCCGGGCGCGATCTCACCAGCACATCTGGGAAGCGTAGCACTCCCGTGGCTCAACCGAGGCTTCCAGCCGAAACTGCGTGGCAAAAAACTAGTACCTTGGAGGTACTAGTTTCCGGAAACTGCGGGGCAAGGGCGGGCGTCTGATCGCGTTTCCGGTGGCATCCGGCACCCGCCCATGTCCCCTTGCAAATAAGGTGGGGTTTTTTTTTGTCCAAGTCTCTGTGGATGCGCATGCGCACCCAACGGAGCATGCGCATTTGTCATGTACACAAAAATAAGAAACAGTTTGCTGCGGCGCACACTTCTTCGTTGTGCGCTGGCTTGTCCTGTGATCGGCACCTCTCCCTTGCCATGGAACCTCCACGGTACCTCCACAGGACCTCCACAGGAGGTCTGATCACGTAACTGCGCAGTAGTTTGCCCCAGGGCAAACAGCCACGCTTCTCCTCTGCAGTTTCCTGCCCGTGTGACCGGGGTCTAAGTTTGGTTTTTTAAAAAGCTTCTCCAGAAAATTGGCCTTTTCCCACTATGCAAAGAGGATAGCTGATGGGTCACCTCACTGTTGGATATTGTAGCTCTGCATGCAAGAGGATCTGGGAGGAAAATTCTCTCACTCAGATATACTTGGCAGTTGGCCCCACCCTCTCATCAGTTAGATGCTCAGTGTCTTTGGCCCTTGATTGCCTTCAGTTTGGTGTAGTGGTTAGGAGCATGGACTCTAATCTGGGAGAACCGGGTTCGATTCCCCACTCCTCCACATGCAGCTGCTGGCATGACCTTGAGTCAGTCACAGTTCTCTCAGAGCTGTTCTGGAAAGAGCAGTTCTCAAAAGAGCTCTCTCAGCCCCACCTACCTCACAGGGTGTCTGTTGTGGGGAGGGGAAGGGAAAGGAGATTGTAAGCTGCTCTGAGACTCCTTCAGGTAGTGAAGGGTGGGGTATAAATCCAATCTCCTCATCCTCCTATAGGGCTTTTATTTTTGTTTTTATTTATTTTATTTCTCTTGTTACCATTTGTGTCAGATCATCATTGTAATTTGTTTTAACAGCATTTTCCCCTTAACCAGGAAATGGGGGGGGGGGGAGAACAGGGATATTGTGTAAAGTTTCTGTGCTTTGAGGGCAACTTTTCTTTTAATAACCCAAATTATTCAAGGGGCTGCAAAACATTTTTTCCTATTTACTCGAACCTTGGGGAGTTTTAGAAGAGAGTGTGAACTAGGTTTCCTGATATTTTGATACCATTTGGTTAAAAAAATCCAGTCAGGAAAATCTGCCATGGAAAACTATGGGCAGACATCTGATATGATCTTAATGAAAATAGAAATGGAACCCAGCAAGTCAACAAGTAGAACCCAATATGAAACAACATTTCTGCAACTTCTTAAAATGGACAGGCCTTCCCTTTCTTAAATTATAACATGAAATTAAAAAAATAATTTGTCCCTCTTAACCACAAACACAGGACGAATTGTCCTTTCCAAGATTGATCAAAGTGGACTGACTATATTTGATAATGACTTTTGCATAATAGTATTATTTGGATTTAAGTAGCATACTCTGTTCACAAGAATGTGCTATAGCACAAGTGGAAATTGTCTGCATTTCCTTTCTTTTTCATGAAGTTTCAGGAACCTGATCCTGTGCATTTGAAGAAGAAAATGCTTGGCAAGTGTGTCCTGGAAAACTGTGTTTACAGATCAAACTTCTAATCCAGAGTCAATTTACTGCATTGTCAGAATGCCCATCTTTTCCAGACTAAAGTCTATTGGAGTGTGAGACTCTGGGGACTCTTAGAACTTTGATGTCCTGTAGTTAAACCTCTTCAAATGCCACAGTTCCTGCAGGTCTTTTGCACACTTCCTCCTTTTTCTCTTTATGTGTGACATTTGGGGAGCTGAAGCTGCCTTTCCCTAGCTAAGTGTGTGACATTTGCCACCTCCCCAACTAAAATTACCTCGACAGGAAAATAGTAAGAACAGCTGTGGCGGCAGGTCCCCAGAAACTCTTTGTGTCTTTTAGGTAGCATTGATTATTGAGATGTAAAACGAAGGCAAAGCTCTAGATTAAATATTAAATACCTTAAAGTTTGTGAATCATCTTCAACTACTTGCCCTCTAGGCATTATTCTATAGAGCGTACAAGTCTTGTCTGGCATACTGTGGTCTGGTATGCACAAGTTAATCCTGGGGTGCTGGGCACAAGCTATATTCCATTGCTACCAATTGATATTTTGAGCCTATAAAACATCTAGCTATTCAAACAATGACTAGGTGTTATTTGAAATAAAGTGAAAGGTCACTCCTATAAAAAAAGAGAATGTTTTTGCTGGAAGTACATGAATCAAATGGTGTGGCAGATATAAGCAAGGAATATGACCACCTGCTACAGGAACTACAAAGTCTTCTCTGAGCCAGTTTGGTGTAGTGGTTAAGTGTGCGGACTCTAATCTGGGAGAACCGGGTTTGATTCCCCACTCCTCCACTTGCACCTGCTGATGTGACCTTGGGTCAGTCACAAGCTCTGGCACAGCGGTCCTTGAAAAAGAGCCATTTGTGTCAGAGTTCTCTCAGCCCCACCCACCTCATAGGGTGTCTGTTGTGGGGAGGGGAAGGGAAATGAGTTTGTAAGCCGCTCTGAGACTCCAAGTGAAGGGCAGGATATAAATCCAATCTCTTCTTCTTCTACCATATGTGTTAACTGGTCAAGAGGCAGCGCAGGAGTCCATTCAGACAGGTCAAGAGTGATGGTTGTGTCCCTCCTTGCTGTCAGTGGCAAATTGGGGGGGGGGATTTTAATTTTCCTGGGAGTAAGCCCCATTGAACAGAAATGAACGCATTGCTGAGTAGACCTGTTTAGGATGGCACTGTTAGTGATTTGCTTAGTTAGCTTCTATGCTGCCTTTCAACTTTAAAAAGGTACCCAAAGTGGAACAAAGAATTAAAATAATAAAAAAAGTTAAAAACAAATTCAGATCAATGTAAAGAGGTTATAGGTTGCTGCATAGGTCAAAAGCAAAACCCCCAGAACAAAAGCCAGGTAATGCCTTTTATTTATTTATTTATTTTGCCATCAAGTCACAGATGACTTCTGGTGACCCTGTTGGGCTTTCAAGGCAAGAAACATTCAGAGGTGGTTTGTCATTGCCTTTCTCCACATCATGAGCCTGGTATTCCTTGGAGGTCTCCCATCCAAATACTAGCCAGGGTCAACTCTGGCTAGCTTCCAAGATCATGCTATCCTGGGCTGTCCAGGTGAGGGCAACATCTTTTACTAGGACCAACCAAAATCACATACATTGACATGAAAGTTTTTGAATTATCCAGAACTCTTCATCAGGCTGGAGGTTTGATGGCAGGGAGGGGGTGGTGGTGGAGAGATGCTAGTAAGACCTTGGCTTGTCAGCATGCTGTGATACGTTTACCAAGTCTGTAGATTTAAAATGGTGCTGGCATCACATTGCACCCTTGACCTTCTGGAAGTAGAAGCAAAATTTAGAAGGATACAAAACAAAAAGGCTACTTCAAGCCATTTTGGGTTTTACAGTCCAAAGGCAGCAACTTGAATGAAGTTCAGAAACAAACTGGGAGGCAGTACAATATTGATTTTACATGCTCATTGCTGTAGCTACAGAAAATGGCTGTCCATCTATCAGGGCAACCAAGGTAGTTTATGTACTATGATGGAATCCAGATTGAAAAGGATCATATCTAGGTCATTTTGCTTCTCAGAGGCTTGTTGGCATGCTGTAGGCTCACGTCACTGCTCTCTTCCCTTTCATTTGTTATACTTGCTTCCAAAATTGACAAAAGAGATGAGTCATCTTTGATACTAATTGGTGGACCGTCCAGGTTTCCTTTCAGTGCTAAAGTGGAGGCAAAATCCTTCTGCCCCAACCCCACCCTTTCCTGGCAGAAAATTGATTTGCCAAACTGTTGATTGGATAATGCCAATGTTAGAGTAGTATCTTCTGTGATGTGGCTTGTCATATCTATGCACCATCATCTCTGTGTGGTCATGCAGGGTTTGCAAGTGAACGGAATGCATTCCCAAACCCTGTTAGCTGGGGTGGGGGTACAACAATTACTGCTCCATAGCAACAGGCAGCAGATCACACAACCTTATACCAGTGACATGACACACCTTCCTGGTAAGTTAAATGCCAGTGCAGCTGCATCCAATATGTGGCAGAGAAACAGGCAGAGGAGGGACAGAGCTAGATAGGCCTACAGCGTACTCACCTGCATGAACACCTTTCAGCCAAAGAGAGCTGGTTGGTTACATCAGCCCAATGCAACACATTGTAGCACCTTATTAAGTGATCCCAGTTCATATGCAGTGCAGCAGGATAGGCATACATACACCATTTTGCTTTGTACAGGACTCCACTGAACTTAACAGGCCACAGCACTGCAGCAATGCTTCTGTATAAAAGTGCTCCCCAATGGCAGCGGTCATCACTGACAACTAAGGGCAATATCCGGTAGCTCTGATTTCTGGGATCATCACCTAGAGGACAGGCAGAGGAACAATATGGGCCAGTACAAGTACAGCTTGAAGTGGAAGGATGTCTTTTATTCTGGATGCTTCTCACACTCCTGTGCCTGCTCCTGAGGGAATGGGACAGTATTGTCCACATCAGCCCTCAAATAGAATGGTATTTGGACTGGCCAAAACGAAAAGAAAAACAACCGATCATCCAGGATCAAGAGCCATAAAAAGGGACTCCTAAGGTGCCAAGGCAGAATCTCCAGCGGTCTGGAAAGCCCCCCCCCCTTTTGCCCTAATGGTCATTCCATTTGAGCCCACGACTCTCCAGGTCTCCAGGGGGTCTCTGCCCGCGCCTTTCCCCCCTTTCGTCTTTCATCAGGCTCCCAGCTGGAACCAGTTCAGCTAGCAGCTACTGCTGACGCCCGATGCAATGCTGGTTACCTGAGCTGAGAAACCACGTGAGCGCCACATCATCTGGGCTTTTGAGCCTGAAAGTCAGAGAAAGGAGGAAGCAGGAAAAGAAGGCGCCCCAAAGACGGAGAGGGGCTCGCTCCGATTCGCCGAAAGGCTGGCGAGGCGAGGGGCCCGCGCGCCAGCATTGTAAGGAGGGAGGGTCTCCAACGCAGCTTTGCCGCGGGCTGCTAGAGGCCGCCCGGCTGAGCCGCGGCTGCCTTCCCGCCTCCTGGTACTACTACCCCGCGCGCGCGCCACTCACCCGCCGCCTCCGAGAGCCCGGGCGAGGAGCCGAGCGGTGGCTCGGCGGCGGCGAGGCGGGCTGGCGCTCGGGGCGGCGGCGAGGCGCTGGCAGGGAAAGATGCTGCAGTCGCTGGCCGGCAGCTCGTGCGTGCGGCTGGTGGAGAGGCACCGCTCCGCCTGGTGCTTCGGCTTGCTGGTGCTCGGCTACTTGCTCTACCTGGTCTTCGGCGCCGTGGTCTTCTCGTCGGTGGAGCTGCCTTACGAAGACCTGCTGCGCCAGGAGCTGCGCAAACTGAAGCGGAGCTTCGTGGAGGAGCACAAGTGCCTGTCGGAAGCGCAGCTCGAGAGCTTCTTGGCGCGCGTCCTGGAGGCCAGCAACTACGGCGTGTCGGTGCTGAGCAACGCCTCCGCCAACTGGAACTGGGACTTCACCTCGTCCCTCTTCTTCGCCAGCACGGTGCTCTCCACCACGGGTAAGGAGCCGGGCCGGGCCCAGGCCCCGCCAGCCCACCCTTCCCTCGCAGCTTCAGCTTGGGGCCTTGCGGTGCCCGCCTGGAGGCCTTCGCCCCGGCATCTCTCGCTGGGATTAGTCTCGTGCCGGATGCAGCATGCCTGACCCTCATCTCGGCCTCTTGTCCCCTGTAGCTGCAGTTAGGGAGAAGGGCTTCCAGGACAGAGGACAGCCGGGCCTGGCTTCCACTGGGGTTAAGCCTCACCGCCTCTCACTCTAGAAAGTATTCTCCTTTTCTGTCAGCAAGACGCCTCTTCCCCCCCCTCCCCAAAGTAATTCCTCTTCTTTCTGTCCAACTGCCGGTCTTTCACTTTCTGTATGCCGGGTTCTACTTCTTTCAGCCGGGCGCAGGAATTTCGGGAGCATGTCTTGATATGCGCCAAGGTTCCCCCGAACCTGTTTTCAGTACCTGGGATAAATTCTGGAATATATGGTTTAATAAAGATGATTCTGAGCACATGTAGTGTCTTGCCCTCACTAGTAAGCAGCTACAGAATGCCCTCAAGTCACTTTGTTGATTTTGTGGCATTTTCCATGGATTCCAAAGATGGCTGGGCCCCCCAGTACCTCTTTGTTTAGACATTTAATCAGTGGAATTAATTCTTTTTAAAGATATAGTTTCCATTCATGACAGAATTGCAGTCCCCCCAAAAAACTATATTGACAAATTTGAAAGATGTGTTATCATTAAAATTGGTCTCTGTTTTTGCTTCAGTTGCGTAAAAACAGCATATGACATTGATGTGATGTAATAGTGGCATAGAAGCAACAGATGTATTTGCCAAAGAAAGGAGATGTGATGAAAATAGTCTTCATACACATGTACAAAAGATAAAAGGATCAACAACAAAACCCTATAGCCATACATTCCTAACTGAAACAGATTTTTCCAAAGGGGTAGAAGATAATGAAGTGTAGGAATGCATGAAGTTTAAAATTGGATTTGACTTGTATTGGTCCATAAAGCAAGTGTAAAAGCCTGCCCTGGCAGTATTATGCATATTTTAAAACTCACATTTTATCCCACACATGTAGAGATAGTATAAGGGAAAAGGGAGTCTTTGAGTATTCCATTTCCAGATAATTTAGGCTATATAAATCAAGACCAGCATTTTGAAATTGGGTCAAGAGACTAAACATAAGCCAATACACATCTTTCAGTACTGGAATAGGGTGCTTCATATAGACTGTACATGAAAGTGTTCTTCAGATCTAGATGTTCAGAGCCAGAAAAAACATCAGTGCTGTATTGACAGGCCAGTGTTCACCCAACCATGCCTACAGGAAGTAAGGTAATGCTTGTGTAATTTTGTTTTTCAGAAAAAATACTTCCTGTGTGTATGTTGAGATCCTGTGTGATATCTTACAGCAGTTGTGCATTCTTGTGCATAACTGGTTTAGTTCCTTAGTGAAAGACAAAGTTCTCATCAGGGATCATCTTGATGAAAAGTTTGGCACCCAAAGAACAGGACTTCCCTTTCCTGCTTCTTGATTGTAATGTAAAGAGAGTGATGCCAAACTAGAAATACAGTTTGGAAACCCTGTGAAAAAGAGATGTGACTTGTGTAAACCTCATTTATTTTAGAGGAACTTGTTCCTGCTGGGATTACTAGATTTCTATATTACGTAAAGATTACTGAATTATTTTGAAAACATACAGTACAAAAGACTGTATGTACATACAGTACAAAATAGAACTGAACTATAGTATTAAGGTGGCTTGAGGCACATATTACAGTATTTTGAATGATAAATGTTAGATTATTTGAAGTTAGGAAAAGCAGGGGAAGTATTCTAAAGTTACACTAACTTGGTTTTGTAAGGTGATATTACACACATTAGGATATATAGGGATTCTTTATATATGGCAGGTTTTGGTTTTAACAGTATTTTGGACATCTGGTTTCTTTGACGTCATCAGCTATTTAGGTGGAGTGAAAGGGGGGGGAAGGGAAAGAGACATGATTATCCTTTTCTAGATTTACTGAGCCCTTTCAGGTCAGGAATGAATGTTCTTATACCAAAAAGCTTGAGAATAAAAAGATGCCTTGGATTCATTTCAAGAGCATTCATGGGCTGTCTACCCAGAGGTATTACTTGAATATGTTTAAAAGAGTTGCCAGGAAGTTCAATTACAAGCTTACTTTCTTAAGTGCTACAGAGAGAAGAAGAAGAGATTGGATTTATACCCCGCCCTTCACTTGGAGTCTCAGAGCGGCTTACAAACTCCTTTCCCTTCCCCTCCCCACAACAGACACCCTGTGAGGTGGGTGGGGCTGAGAGAACTCTGACACAAACTGCTTTTTTCAAGGACAACTGTGCCAGAGCTTGTGACTGACCCAAGGTCACATCAGCAGGTGCAAGTGGAGGAGTGGGGAATCAAACCCGGGTCTCCCAGATTAGAGTCTGCACACTTAACCACTACACCAAACTGGCTCTCTTCAAAACCCTTCAAAAGGATAGAGACAGAAAGAGCATAAACTTTTGTCCCATATCTTTGGCTTGTCTGATTTCCAGTTAACTAGTGAAAATACTTTGCATTTAAACTTGAAATCCAACTGAAATCAGATTTCAGTCAGCTGATTTTCCTTTTGTTATGTTATGTGAAATATCCAAAGTCAGGGTTTTTGCAAGAGCTGAGAATCTAATTATGTTTAGAAAAAAATGTTTTCAAGTTTTATTTGACAGAACTAAAAAATTCAGAAGCCTCTTTTCATTATCATGAGAGTACAAGTTCTACAAGTCTTCTCAAAAGCAGAAAGTACCTCACAATGCTGATATGATTGCTAAAAGAAGGAAAGTTAGCTTCTTTGCTTCTCTCACTTTCTGAATAAGGTGACCTCGTGAGGACAAGCAAGTATTACATTTCCTGTTGCAGTGGAAAAACCGATTGCTCATCATGTGTGGCTGAAGGAGAAAAGCACACCCATAACTAATTCATCACATATTCATGATCTGTATAGTTTACTTGTATCTTGGCAGTTCTGTTGTGTGCCATGGCTTTTAGTGTTCTTGGTGTGTGTTGTTCTGAATCCTAAGCAGTCCAGTTCAGTTTGGAGTCCTTCATCCTAAATCAGGTTTCTCTTCATTCAGAATGCTTGCTCTTTTTTCAGAGTTAGGCTATGCTCCTTCAACCATTTAGCAGTCCTATAGAAACTTTGAGGCTACAACTGGATATAGCAATGATACTTGTGGTGTCAAATGTTGAATGATGTGAGTCAACCTGAAAGATCCAGGCCAGAGAACTGGATGAGAGCGGGGAAGGGATCCACATGATTTTTTTTCACATTTAAAGCTGGGTAAGTAGTCATGCTAGTGTGGGGAAGCTAAATCTTGCCATTTCCCTGGGCTTAACTTACTGAGTTTGGTTGCTTTCAACACATTCTTCCAACACAGCCCACTTTTGGTATTGAAGAGCGTCTGGGATGAAAGTGCTGAAAGCAACCAAGCATAGCAGACAAAGTGGGGGAGAAGGCAGGGTTTATCTTCTGTTTGCCTTTGTGCTCCTTTTTCGTTGAATGAAATAGACCCTCTCAATTAGACATGAATAGGTGAAAATGTGTATGGAAATATGTGCGGATCTTTGACTCTGACCTGCTGACACTGTATGTAAGCTTCAGTTAATTTCAGGTTAGACTGCATTTTTTCCAAGGATAACTCATGGTTAGTGGAGCTTTCCAAAATATACTATGCTTCTCTCCTCTGAAGATGACTTTCAGGTTGCATAGAACTGCTGGCCTTCTACAACAATACCCACTGCTTGTCACTTTGGGGGGAGGAGTTGTTATTTTTACCCCTTTGGATATTGAAAGTTTGTTGATAACATTAAATTTTGGCTACATCATAAGTTTAGTTAAGTATTTTGCAAAACACATAGTATTTAATGAGATTTAAGGGTAATTTTCTGCTAATGAAAGGCACTTGCATCAGGGAACAGAACTGTGATCTCTTCTCCTGTTCAGCCCTCTGACCTCTCTAAAATGTTGGCCTTGGAAACAAAGGGCTCTCATAAACACCATGCGTGGTGAAGTTGGAGGTCAGCTGTAGGAAAGGAAATCAGCAAAACCCTTCCACTTGTGGAAAATTCCTGCTTTTTTTTCTGCTGGATCCACCCCATTTTTATGTGAGATGGGGCTGGACCTAGAAAAAATGACACTCCCATCGAGGAATGCCTTTCACCCCCTCTCTATTTCCTCTGGATGTTCTGTTGCATTTCTTAGTTCATTTTACAGCCTTGATACATGATTGTATAAAATTCTAGAATCTATAAATCTGTATTTATCCATGCCATATATGAGCAAATAAAAAATAAATTTCTTCCACAAAGTTAATGGAAACTTTTTAATTTTAAGAATAACTGTGCTAATATCAAGAAATTGAACTGTGTACCAACTCTGGGAGAACCACACAATAGTTTTACAGTTAGCACATTGCCATCTTTGTGTGTGTGTGTGTATAAAGTGCTGTCAAGTCAAAATCGACTTATGCTGACCCCAGCAATGGGCTTTCAGGGCAAGTGAGAAGTACAATTGGTTTGCCATTGCCTTCCTCTGTAGAGTCTTCCTTGGAGGTCTCCCTTCCAATTACTGACCCTGCTTAGCTTCTGAAATCTGATGAGATCAGGCAATTCCATGCTGCCTTCTGCCATGTTTATAAAGGTAAAGGTTTCCCTTGCTCGAAAGCCAGTCGAATCTGACTCTAGGAGGCGTTTCCAAATTGAAGAGCTAGTGCTGTCCAAAGACTTCTCCATGGTCATGTGGCCAGCATGACTAAATGCATGGAACACTGTTACCTTCCCACCAAAGCGGTACTTATTTGTCTACTTGCAATTTCTTGCTTTCAGACTGCTAGGTTGGCAGGAGCTGGGGCCAGAGACGGCAGCTAACTCCATCATGCGGCACTAGGGTATCAAACTGCTGAACTATAGACTTTCTGGTCCGCAGCTCAGCATCTTAACCTCTGAACCACCGTGGCTCCGCCATCTTTATAGTGGGGATGAAATGTTTGTTCTGCTTGTTTCAGCTACTTACACAGCCCTCAACAGGTATATCTCAGGCCTGTCATCCAGTTAGTCAGCTACCCCAAGATCTACCACTGATGTGTGAAAGAATGCTATGTAGGGGTAAGAATTATACAGACACTTGCATGTGTTAATTGTCCCAATTTGCCACTAGTTTTCACAATGTGTTATGTTTAGAGTTACATGGGCTAGAACACTATGATCTCAAAACTAGCCAAGTATAGATTTAGACACCTAGTTCCCCAGGGGGCACCCTCTCTGATTTGGCAGAAGTGCTCTTGGACGTGATTCTAGGGACTTATTCTATTATTCTAGGGACTTATTTTATTATTCTAGGGGACTTCAGTGTTCATGCTCAGTGCTCCTAACCATGGCCAGCCCATGATTTGATAACTTTTTTGACTTCCTTGGGTCTCTCTAAAATTATGGCAGGTCCAAGGCTTTAAAAAATCACACCTTGGACTTAATCTTCTGAACTGAGCCTGTTTCAGGGCTGCATATTTTACCCTGAATTATATCTGACCACTACCTACTTAAAGCAAGGGTAAATATGGCTCCAACACCTGCAAAAAGCCCCCTTCCCAGTTAAAATGGTCCTCTCTTTGGAGGCTCATGGATCCTTCTGGATTCCAAAATTCTCTGGGGGATTCTAGAATTCCGAACATGTACATGGTTGTGGCTGCAGTGGGAACTTGGTATGTGAAGCTCCTTGAAGCTATTGCTCCTTGTTAACCTCTCCTGTACTGGGGTTTACTGTTGAGTAGGGTGACATAAAGAGGGCCAGAAGATGTCTAGAAAGATGCTAGCAGAAAACCAATACTGAATTGGACAGAACGATCTATAGAGCCCATTGGAAGAGTTATGAGGTGGCAGTGATAGTGGCAAAGAAATGTTGTTTCTCAGTAACCATTGCATCAGCTAATTCACATGCATTTCAACTGCTTAAGGTATCTGAGCTTTTACTGTGTCAGGAACAGACAGCTGTGATACCTTTACAAAGTTTTTTTGCTAATAAAACAACATGAATATGCTCTGATCTGGATGCTGGTTGTAGCATAAACCAAGCAGAAGAATTGCCAAACACTTTGTCTTGTCTGCTCACTCAAAGAGTCAGTTATCTGTCCACTACTTTAAGAACATAAGAAGAGCCCTGCTGGATTCGACCAATAGTCTAACTGGTCCAGCATCCTGTCTCACACAGTGGCCAGCCAGTTCCTCTGGAGGGCCAACATACAGGGCAGAGATTGAGGCTTTCCCCTGATGTTGCCTCCTGGCTCTGGGATTCAGAGGATTTGTCCTTCTGAATGTGGAGGTTCCCCTCAATCACCATGGCTAGTAGCCATTGATAGACTTATCCTCCATGAATCTATCTAATCCCCTTTTAAAGCTGTTTCTTCCTGTGGCCATCACTACATCCTCTGGTAGTGAATTCCACATATTAATCACGTTAAAACCAGCCTTGCAGAAAAATGTTGTGGCCAATTATCACCCAGTCTCTAATCTGCCTCTTCTGAGAAAAGTGATTGAGAGAGCAGTAGAGGACCAGGTCTTCTGCGGTAACTCTAGTGCTTTTCAGTCTGGTTTCAAGCTGGGCTATGGGACAGAGACAGCCCTGGTGGCCTCTGTTGAGGACATTTGTCTGAATGTAGACAGTTGTTTTTTACACTGGTAACAGGACTATACTGAAATGAAATGTTTTCAGAAAGATACTTTGGTAAAGGGATAAGGACTGTGGTATGTGTCTAGTAAGTACTGTCGGTTGCTATAAGCATGGTCTTACTATATAATTCTTCCACCATTTACCATGTCACATCAGTGCTTATGCTTTTTCCCCCAGCGTGGTTTTGGCTGTGTTTTTAGGTTTCCACAATGCAGACCTTCATTGTATTGTTTCCTGGATGTCCCATTCCTCTAAATTGTCTCACACTTTGTAATCTACCTTGAGTCTCAGTGAGAAAGGTGGACTATACATGATGTAAATAAGATACACTATACTGCAAATGATCTTAGAAGAAAAGTGAACAAAGAACACAGGAAACAGAGCAGAGGGTTCATTTCGGGGCTCTCCATGATACTGATGGTTCAGTTCCTTGCTCTGTCTTTGAGGGTGCACAGGGGCAGCAGCCCACAACATTATTGCCTTAGTGCTGGGAGACGGTTTCTGATTGCCACAGGAATGTTCACACAAGAGGCCAGGAATCCTGAAGCTGTTTCCAGGGCTGCTAGAGAAACAGGATCAGGGCATAGGAGTCGAGTGCAGTGGCAGCAGAACATAGGAACAGGGGCTATGCCATCAGTGCATGGAAACAAGACTCCTCATCCCTTTGCTCCACTGCCTTATGCATGACACTACCACCCCCCAAGGATTTTTGGTTAATGGTGTGAAAAGCGATGTGGGATCACATCCTAAGAGTTATGGTGGTAAAACTCCTTCTAAATGCCAGTGCAAACTTTCATCAGCAAGTGGATACAGGAAGATTAATTTGGAGTTTTCTAAATGGTTAAAATTTGACAGCTTTGTCCTATTTACATAACATGAGATGAGGCTTTAGCTGCAGCAGGTTGGCTATTGTGGGCTGATTGTTTCACACCTTTTTAAAAATCAGTTTCAGTCTGACTAGCGTGCTACCAAAGTTTAAACAGTACAGGGAAAAACTGAAACGAAGAAAATAACTGTCACAAAATAGTATGTGGAATAATTCCTTTGGCCAGATTTAAAAAAAAATCAATTTATAATGAGCAGAGGTACTCTCCATATTGTTTTAGAGTGAAGAAAATCTAGGGTAGAAACAGAGCACGCATTGAACGTGTAGAAAGTGAGTCACAGAAATTTTTTAACAAGGCTTTTTTCATGAGTCGATGCTTTTAAAGACTGATTCACTGATCCAAAGTGAGGGTATGACTTTCAAGTGATCCTTGGCAGGGCTTTGTAGTGTTTAGGAGGATCAAGCCTCTAAGAAAGCACTTATTTCTATTATACCCAAACCAGTACAAGAGACTCATTTTGAAAACATGAGTTACAACCCAAATGCATTTAAATCAGCATTTCCTATTTTTGATTGCCTTCAGAGGGAAGGAACTAAATCTGGCTGGGTTTTTTTGTTTTTTTTGTTGAGTTCTTATTGAAATGGGTACTGTTTTTTAATTGTTTGTTTGATTAAATTTTTTAAATTCCTTGTAATCTGCATTGGATCCATATTGGTTGAAAAACAACATATATTAAAATAGGCTAGGCTTGCAACTTATGTAACCATAATGATTGTTAGGAAGATGATGGTGCAGATACTTCTTAAGTCATAATGGTATATTTCTGTCACAAAATCTATACAAAACAGAGCTTTAGTTATGGCACCCAATCACTTTTGCAGCAGTTATTTCATATATACAACAACACAGTAAGGTACTGTCAGATGTAACTTACTACTTATTCCTTTTCAGTCAGTATGTTATGGATTTTTTAGGGTGATAGTGGTTAAAATGTTGGGCCTAGGAACTGGGAAACCCAGGTTTGAATTCCCAGTCTGCTATGGAAGCTTCTTGGGTGACTTTGGGCCAGTCACACACTCAGCCTAACCTACCTCACAGGGTTATTGTGAGGATAAAACGGAGGCCAGGATAATGATGTAAGCCATTTTGAGTTTCCACAGTGGTGAAGGTGGAATATAAATAAATAATAAATAATGTTAAAACAGTGGTCTTCAGCCCATGGGTTGGGGCTTTCACATAGGTTGCAGAGCCTTACTCCCTAAATCATGAACTCCTATAGAGTTGCCTGGGGGTGTGTGTGTCTTTTGGTAGTACATCCATTTACTATAGAATGTCATGCCTTCTGCCTCTGTATGCCTGCATGGTGAGGAGAGTAACAGGACAGAGAGAGTCACTTAGTGCCTCTGATCCTTGGCTTGTTCCTCGTTACAGCATATCTCTTTGTATACCGCTTGTGTTTCCTTTCCCCAGCTTTGTGGTCTTCTGCTCATGGTCTGGGCCTGGAAATCAGTGGTGTCATAATTGTGGCTCCCAGCTTCCTGTCACATAGCTTTAATGCCATATGCCTTCCTGTTATATACTTAGGCCCATGTACATAACCTGGAAATGTTCAACACCACTAAGCTAGACACCATTATGTGGGTTTTCTGGGAAAATTTACAATTTGATTTCCCCCCCAGAAAATTTTCCAGTGTCCTAAATAGAGCATAATATGAATTAGTGCTTTCAATTTGGAATTATATGTAGTAAACAAAATTACGTAGGAAACAAAATTTTAAAATATCCCATAATTTTATCTCTCAATGGGAACAACTACTTGAACTGAAGTATTTGATTAGGAAGAAAATCAAGTATGGTTTAAATATTATATGGAAGGTTTTTTACTGGAATAATAAAAATAATAAAAATAATGCTGTAAAATATAGACAATATAGTGTGTCTTCCCTTGCACTGTTTAAATTTAAGAAAAGAAGTGAAAGCACTAAAGTGACACCCTGTTTTTAGTACACTCAAAGAATTGTACACTATATGCCATTATGTTGTTGACCTCATTTATTTCAACAGATTTTAACTCTGACATGCCAAGGTCACTGGGTAGGGTTACCAACGTCCAGGTGGCACCTGGAGATCTCCTGCTGTTACAGTTAATCTCCAGATGACCAAGATCAGTTCCCCTGGAGAAAATTGCCACTTTGGAGGGTGGACTATATGGCATTATACTCAACCTCCCCTCTCTAAACTCTGCCCTTCCCAGGCTCCACCTCCAAAATCTCCAGGTATTTCCCAACCCACAGCTGGCAGCCGTATCACTGGGGCACCTAATCACTCACACTACTTGCTAGTTCCATATCAGACTGGTGATTACAGTATTCCACCCTGTTACAGAAGGCATCAACATGAGAACTGTAGCTTAGTTTTTGCCTGTGTAGATAAAATCAAAACAGATGAGAATAGCTTGATTTTTGTAGTTTTATACTTTTGACCCCAGTTTACTAATCACAATTCCTGAGGATAATCACCTGAGGACATGAATTACAATTTTGAAACTGCCAAGCCTTCCTAATATAATGCTGGCAATGGAATCCTTGCATTGTTGTTAATTTTATTGAACAAAATGGAAATTTTTCTGCAAAAAAATTAATCACTGAAAACGTTTACAGAAAAAAATCTGCTTTCGTACTATGATGTGTATAGTCACCCATCATTAGTCTTAATTATTGAAGTTCTATATTTTTATGGTGGCACAATCATCAATCCCTTTCTTTCCCCCCTTTTCCGGCTGTTATACACACACAGGCATGCAAACTTGGTGCCTGCTTTAATGGGTTTGTCATGCCATTTAGGTCAGAAGTTATTTTTCCCTCATGTATATTTAGATGAGGAAGTATATGGCTGCCAAAATAAATAGCAATTATTTGCATGATTTCACAGATAAAACATGTTAGTCTTTTAAACCTGCTGCAATATTTTTTCTTTTTTTGTAAGCCACTGATGGCAATCTTCAGGGATTTATGCCACTCAGTCCTGTGTGTGTTTACTCAGAATAGGAGTGTCAACTGGCAAGTTTTAAAAATGAGGAACATACTGTGAGACTGTAAGAAAGTGACATATACCACCCTTGTAATGTGTTCTTTGCAGTTATGGTGCATCTCTTTGCTACAGGTGTTTCTGATTATATAAATAATGTACAGGTAATTAGCCTAACTCAGAAGTAAATCCTGTTTTGTTCAATGAGGCTTACTGTCAAGTGTGCACAATATTGCAGTCCACTAAGATGGGTAGCAGAAAGTTACAGTACACTTATTTGCCCATGATCAAAAGTTTGTATGGCAGCATGACTACTTGTAAAACCAGTTCTTTTCAAAATATCTAATAACAAACATTGTGGCTAAGAGCTTCTAGTTGCTAGGTAATAAAGTGAAAGGGGAAGTTATCTGAAGAACTGAGCAGTGACACATGAAAGCTCATACCATGCCAAAAATGTTGTTAGTCTTTAAAGCGCTACTGGACTCTTGCTTTTTTCTGCTGCTACAGACAGACTAACATGGCTACCCATCTTGATCCATCTTTATTAACCTGTGTTTATCAAATCTTTGGGTCAGCTCCATGGCCTTCAGAGGTATGTTTGTGCTTAAAAAGATGTGGCATAAGATAACACCTGACTTTCCTCCCTTTTATCGATGCAACGAACATGAAATTAAGCAAACTTCAGAGCATGACGGAAGACAGGAGGGCCTGGCGTGATGTGGTCCATGGGGTTGCGAAGAATCAGACTCGACTGTGCAACTAAACAACAACAAAATTCCTCCCTTTAAATCTGTCATAGGATTTTCATTGGAGCAGAGTGCTGGGGAGAGCGTGTTTAACCCTGCCCCATACTCTTTTCCCAATCTAAATTACACACTCACATATACACATGAAGTGGGACTACATGAGAAAAAAGACTGGTGCTTGTCATTTTCTCTCTACTCTGGAGATAGTCGGTTTGAAGCCGTTTTTGATCCATCATAGATAGAGTAAACCGGTATAGGGCTGCCATTTCACACATGGCTTTCCCCTACGGGTAAACATCTGGATCTGAAGCGGTTTGCCATTTCAGACTGCACTGCTTTTTCCCGCCATTATTTCCCTGCGTGGGCGATCTCCAGCTTTTTTTAAAAAAACGTTCGCTTTAGAGTGCTATAGCACTATAACACAACACTCCAGGCATTCCAATGGGGTTCCTATAATGCTGTTTTGCTGTTGTGTTATAGTGCTCTAAAGTGAATGTAAAAAAAACAACAACTGGAGATCGTCCGCGCGAGCGAAAAATGGCGGGGAAAAGTGTTTGGGACCCAGGAGAAGAAACTGAAGACTACTTGGAAGTGGTTTACAGGTAAAACGGTTCAGCCTCATTTCCTGAATGGGACAGAAGCATTTGTGTGTGAAAGTAAAAATATATTCTGGTAGGGAACCAGTTCTAAAACGGTTCTGTCTGAAATGTCAGACCAGAAACCGTTCGGGCACTGTTCCTGAACCGGAATATATTGCCTGTCTGAAATTCCTCATATACAAATGAAGTGGGACTACATGAGAAAAAAGACCGGTGCTTGTCTTTTTCTCCCTACTCCGGAGATAGTAGCAACTTCGTGGGTGACTTATATGAGGAAAACAGCATAGGGGAAAGGGTTAAACACAACATTCTTTTAGTGATTTTGTTCTAACCAAATTTGGAGATGCCCCCCACAAGTTTTATTTAAAGTTTTTAAAAGTCATAAATTGGATCTGATCGTGGATACCCAGCATCACGTCTATTTCAGACCTTAGTGTCCTAACATTGTCTTCAAGAGTGAGAACTAAGTCTTTCAAGACTGAGGATATATAGTGGAAAATATATTTGGATTGCATGGATTATTCTGTTTTAATATTTAAAAAGAACAGGATAGCAATTAATTTTTAGCATGGATACTATATATGTTGAATTGCCACAGAAGTCAGTATGCATTCACAGGACACATAGAACAGCCAAAGCTTTGGCAACACCCAGTTCCTTACTATTTGCTTGTGTTCTGACTCATGGTGCGTAGAATGGGCAAGTGACAGGACCTCTGTCTTATTCAGATGGGAATAAAGTTAAAGAGCTCATTACATATGACCGGATCTTGGTTTGGTAAAAGTGGTAGGACACAGGGTGATGAGGACCTTGAAGTCAGGGGACCATGCTTGGGACTAGATGGGACACGCTAGGTGATCAGATGAAGCTTGTGGCCTATCCAGTGACTGAATATAGAATAAAGCAATGCCAGTGAAAGCTTACAATGTTGCTCCAGAATTACATTTAATATAAAATTACATATAATATAAAATAAATATTCTGGTTTATTATTATTTTTCATAGGTTGCCTGAAAAGTTGTGGTTACGGAATAATTTGAAATGTAAAGACAGAATGTAACAAAAGTTCCTGGCTATTTGACATCAATAAATTTAAGCTATTGAGGCAGTTATGATGTGCTACAAATCTGGCTACATGTCAGCTGCCAGAAACAGTAGATATCACACACAGATTTCAAATTTGACTTTTAAAATGAAGCAATGCTTGTAAAAGGATTTGGGATTTTCAAAGTGCTGAACTAATCTGTTTACTATGAAATCTAAATTCTCAAGTTACTGCATCTCCTTCTCTCTGCCAAGAGGCTTTCTTATAATGTGAAAAATTTTCAGCCATTGTTTTCTTCTGAGTTTTTCTCCCCTGAACTGTAAGATCAGGATTCATTCATTATTTATTACTTTGAGTTGGGGAAAATCACCCATATCTATTCACCTTTTAAACATGAAATGATTTTACAACTCAAAATGCCGTTTATTAGAGGATCTAGTATTGTGCCTTTATGTCATAATTAGAAATTGCCTCTGTTCTGTAGAGTCTAATCCAGGGATTATTTAAGTATATATGTTTTTAAGAACAGCTCCTATTAGAGATCTGTGGATTTATTTCCAGTTTATGCTGTTTTTATTATATGGCTTCAATTTTACTTGGGAGGGTGGTCTACTTCCTGAAAGAAAATAAATAATTTTAGAATATTGTTAATGGATTTAATGCAAAAGTTTATTGTTTTGATATTTTGACAATTATAAATATATTAAAATCACGGCTTCTAAAAACAATTAAAAATCTTTTTATGTGCTACTGTGCACCACAAAAATAAACCCCTTCAAAACCGACCACTTATGATGAGCGGGGGGGGGGGGGGGAATGGAATAATCTTTAGGACACACAAAGGCCTAGTTTTGAAGGCCTTTCTCTTTTGATGAAATGTACTTTTCTGGAACATAGAAACAAGAGAAAGCACATCAAATGAGGCCTTCATGTGCCAAAATACTAAAGGCTACAAAAGCTTAACTTTGAAGGGATTTTGTTGTTCTTTCTGTATTTCCCCGTTCTTAGTAGCCCTAATAGTAAATTAATCTGGGTAAAGAAAGGCTGGCACCTTCTCTCTCTCTTTGCATATCTTTTTTTTTTCCCCTTCCAGGGCTAATAACAGAATGAGGCATTTGGTTACAATCAAGAAAAGTGCTTGAGTGGGATCCCTTTTTATATCCCTTTTTTACCTTGCCTGTATCCTGATTCCAGTCCAAACTGAGGCCCTGTATGGCTACAATTCCATTTAAAAACTGAAAAGATCTAGTCATGGGTCTCTTACAGTACACTCCTAAAAGGAGTTAGACCCTTAAGAACATAAGAGAACAAGGAGGAGGAAGAGGAGATTGGATTTATACCCCGCCCGTCACATGGAGTCTCAGAGTGGCTTACAAACTCCTTTCCGTTCCCTCCCTACAACAGACACCCTGTGAGGTAGGTGGGGCTGAGAGAGCTCTGAGAGAACTGGTCTTGAGAGAACAGCTCTGATAGAACTATGGCTTCACTAAGGTCATCCAGCAGCTGCAAGTGGAGGAGTGGGGAATCAAACCCGGTCCTCCCAGATTAGAGTTCGTGCACTTAACCACTACACCAAACTGGCCGTGTTGGATCAGACCAGTGGCCCATCCAGTCCAACAATCTGTCACACAGTGGCCAAAACCCAGGTGCCATCAGGAGCAATACTCCCTCTAGGCTGTGGAGTCTTGTGAGCAAAAATTCTACTTTGAGAGCTCCTGACATTAAAGTTGTGAGCGAGCGATCTGGCTACTGCATAAATTAGTTTGCTCTGGAGCCATCCTTCCTGAGCTAGGACAAAAATGTGTGAGCCAGAGGCTAAAAAACTGTGAGCTAGCTCACACTAGCTCAGCTCTTAGAGGGAACACTTGTCAAGGTCCACCAGTGGGGCCAGAACTCCAGAAGCCCTCCCACTGTGGCCCCTCAAGCACCAAGAATACAGAGGATAACTGCCCCAGACATAGGTCAATTTCAGACAGCCTATGTATTCCGTTTCAGGAACTGGTCACTAATGTTTTTTTCCTGTCATTTCAGACAGACTGAAACTGGTCCCTGACGGAATATATTTACCTGTTCAGACAAACACACTTCTGTCCCATTCAGGAAGCGTGCCTGATGCGTTTTTGACTCAAACTGCTTTCCTCCAGTCTTCAATCCTTTCTACCAGTTCTGAAGTGCTATGGGGTGCTGTATAAAATGCCCCGTAGTGCTTACTGCGATGACAGTACTTTTCACACCCTTTTTCTCCCTGTGCGCGATCGTCCTCCTTTTTTTTTAATGTTCTATTGGAAGTGCTATGGCGCTGAAGCAGGACTACAAATCAGCGCCATAGCAACCCCATTGAGATGCCTGGACTCCATTTAAATACACTGACATTCACTACTGCTGTGCCCTGGAAACAAGTACCTGATTGGACAGCATGTTTAAGTTGGAGATCAGGGGCATAAGTGAATGGTGAGACAGATATTTGGTTGATTTTTAAAAAGTTTGCTTGAGAGGAAGTGTAGACTCAGGCACACACACACTCACACTCCAGTTTGTGGGAGTTAAGGAAGGAAGGACAACTTCCTGGGTTTCAAAACTGTCTGGTCCCCCCCCCCCATGAACATAAGAACATAAGAGATGCCAATGTTGGATCAGGCCAAAGGCCCATCCAGTCCAACACACTGTATCACACAGTGGCCAGAAATACCAGTGCCATCAGGAGGTCCACCAGTAGGGCCAGGACATTAGAAGCCCTCCCACTGATGACCCCCCCAAGCACCAAGATGACAGAGCATCACTTGCCCCAGAGCCCCTAGCTATATCTTGTGTCTAATAGCCACTGATGGACCTCTGCTCCATATGCTTATCTAATTCCCTTTTGAAGCCGTCCATGCTTGTAGCACCCACCACTTCCTGTGGCAGTGAATTCCAAGTGTTTGAACTCTATATCCAGTGACCTCCTTGTTTCCAGGGGACAGCAGTAGTGAATGTCAGTGTATCTAAATGGAGTCCAGGCATCTCAATGGGGTCACTATGGTGCTCGTTTGTAGTCCTGCTTCAGCACCATAGCAGTCCCAATAGAATATTTTTTAAAAAACCCTCTCAGGGAGATTGTGCGCGTGGGGGGGGGGGATGGTGGGAAAAGAAAGCGGCGCAGTTTGAAATGACACACCGCTTCAGAGATGGCTCCTTACCGGAAGGGAAAGGCTGTTTGAAACAGCCGACCCTGTACTGGTTTATTCCATGACGATACAATAATGGTTTTAAAAGGGTAATGTGAAATTCCAAATAGTGTTCCATCGGTACGTTGTGGCTACTGATGGATCTCTGCTCCATATGTTTATCCAGTTCCCTCTGGAAGCTGTCTATACTTGTAGCTGCCACCACCTCCTGTGACAGTGAATTCCATGTGTTAATCACTCTTTGGGTGAAGAAGTGCTTCCTTTTATCTTTCTAAGCCTACTGCTCATTTATTTCATTGAGTGCCTATGAGTTCTTGTATTGTGAGAAAGGGAGAAAAGTACTTCTTTCTCTATGTTCTCTATCCCATGTATAATATTGTAAACCTCTATCATGTCACCCCTCAGTCATCATTTCTCCAAGCTAAAAAGCCCTAACTTCTTTAACCAAGATCTCTCCCCTGGTCAGTTACGGCCAGTTTGGACCCCATCAACATACATAGTTAGGATTTTTGGTTCCAATGTGCATTAACTTGCACTTGCCCACATTGAAGCTCATTGGCCATGTGGATGCCCACTCGCCCAGCCTCAACAGATCCCTCCGGAGTGCCACACAGTCCTCCCTGGTTCTCACTGACCTGAACAACTTAGTGTCACCCTCCAAGTTAGCTATTTAGTGGCACCTGCGAACTTTAGCCTCACTTCTAAATCAATTTAAGTCAATTGGCTTAGAAGGGTGTAATTTTTAGGACTGCATCAATATATTTCTTGAAATAAAAAACCAGCCATGGGCCCCTGATTTTAATCACAGCCATTATGTGTGTTTGGTTGGGGGGAGAATTTACCCTGCTGTTTTTGTATTAGAAATTGGCTCCTTTGAGCAGTAGTTCTCCTGCTCAAGTAAGAAGAGAGTTTCAACTTCTCTATATATCTAATAGTGACATGCGGCCCCCATCTGCAGATACTTAAATATTGCAGATTGGGACTACACCGACGCTAAATGAATTTTTCTGCAAACTTGGCTGGCAGAGGAGATCAGGAGAGGCTCCAGGTTCAGCCACACTGGTGGAGCACTCTGGGAGCCATTCCCTGTCAGGCTGTGTGGTGGAGGACTCCAGGAGAGTCTCCGGGGCCGGACACAGTGGAGGAGGATGCCATGAGCCTTGGAATGGCTCCCAGGTACTGTCACTGTTGTTGCATGTGGGTGGTGGGGCCTGGAGTTGCAATGGCAGGGGCGAGAGGTGGGATCCCTCCCCCCTGTGAGTCTTGCAGGCCTCCCACTTGTTTCCGTCTAATTCACTGGATGTTTGCCTTCTAGACCAGAGCTTCTCCCCAGAAGGCACTGAATGACTACCATATATTTGTAGGGAGGGGTTGAGGACAGATTATTTGATGCTAAAGAAAGAACAGATGTTCTCTGGTTGCTATATTAACTCCTGGTTCATTGTTGTATGCCTTGCGTGTCTGGAGTCATTACATAGCAGTTATTCAGTGAAATTTGGTTGTGATCTTTATTTTCTTACTCTATTTCTGGATTTTGTTTTTAAAGCTCCTTGACATTAGTTGCTGTAGATTTTCCAGGTTGTGTGGCCGTGGTCTTGGCATTGTAGAACCGTGACACAGAGAGTACTCCATCGTTCTGTGTTATACCTCTGAGGATGCCAGTCACAGTTACTGACGAAACGTCAGGTTCTACAATGCCAAGACCACGGCCACACAACCCGGAAAATCTACAGCAACTCGTGAACTCCGGCCGTGAAAGCCTTCGACAACTCCTTGACATTGTTGGCCAGCAGCTGCTTTGGGTTGATTTCAGTGCCATGAAGAGGGAATAACCAAAATATTAATGGCAGTTAGAGAATATTTTGGTTATTTGCCCCAACAGTATAATGAATTCCTAACTAGTTAAGTACCTGATTTATTAAATACAGCAGTAGATGGCAATGTATTACTGTCAAGCAGTTGACCAAATCATGCTGCTTGTGGGTTGGTGACAGATGCCATATACCAGGGTTAGAAGGCTGCTCTGGATTAATTGTACCTGACACATTTGTTCTTCTCAAGCTGAGTCACCATCCTGCACAGGTGCTTCACTCAGCAGTAGCAGCCTTCGCAGCTGGCAGTCACCACAGTGAGCTAGGAATAAACAATGTTTTTCAAGCGCTTGGATTAATTAGGGTAAGCTTTAGAAATGGATGCACATTTGTAAATGATGCATCCCAATTCCCAATTCCATATTTTGTGGGCAGATTAAACATTGCTAATTAACAGCTTCATCTAAAGAAGGTGGGGAAACCATATTCCTGCTTCAAAGAAATACCCAATTCCATATTTTGTGGGCTGATTAAACATTGCTAATTAACAGCTTCATATTAACATATAAGTGTTATTTTTGTACCTTGTAGGAAGGTTAACTAAGAGCAGGGCCCTCTTGTTATACATTGTGAGTCATTAGCATCTTCTAGAGCCATTTCATACTTTCCCAATACAGTTAGCTTTTTAATCAGAGAGAAAAAAAATCTTTTTAATGTATTTGCTTTTAAGTGTTACACTTAAGTGTTATACTTAAGTGTTACACCTCAGGCCAGAGCAGACTCCAAGGTGACATAAACAGTTTGTCATATAATTTTAAAGTTGTTTGGAGGTAATAAAAATACTGTACAATAACAAAAGGAGCTGCGGTGGCTCAAGTGGTTAAGACGCTGAACTGCAGGCTGTGGAAGGTCAGTAGTTCAGCAGTTCGAGACCCAGGTGCCGCATGATGGAGTGAGCTCCCATCTCTAGTTCCAGCTCCTGCCATCCTAGCAGTTCGAAAGCAAGAAATTGCAAGTAGATAAATAGGTACCACTTTGGTGGGAAGGTAACAGCGTTCCGTGTGCCTTGGTGTTTAGTCATGCCGACCACATGACCACGGAAACGTCTTTGGACAGCGCTGGCTCTTCGGCTTTGAAACGGAGATGAACACCGCAACCCTAGAGTCGGATTCGACTGGCTTTTGAGCAAGGGAACCTTTACCTTTACAATAACAATAATCAGCATTTGTATAGCACTTTCAAGTGCTCATTGTCGGGGGGCTGCAGCATGGCTCAGTACAGAAGCAATATGGCTGTTCTAAACAGAAAATTAAATCTTAAAGTATATTGGAGGGGTAGGTGGATGCTAGAATAGCCGGTATGTGAAGAGAATGGCAGGTAAAGATCTTTATAGATGTGAATGGCTGCTGTAATCCAAGTGCAGGCTCTGCACAGATTTATTCCAATGCAATAAAACAATTATGCAGGGTGCTCCTATGTGTATTTGTGCCAAGTCATAATAAAGGACTTGCAGCAACCAGTATTTTGGGCTGTAAAAACTTTAGGGATTATTAATTGACATGTCCATTATTAGTAATGTTAAATCGTATAGTTTCTGTTATGCAACTGGATTTATGCTGGCTGTTTGTTGATCTCTTGCTTTGAATTTTGACATAGTTGTGAAAGATTGCCTCTGTACATTAACTCGTGACAATTTCATTCCTCATATCTGTTCTTTTCCATCCCTTTGTGGAAACAGGCTCACACTGGCTTACAAATTGTGTGCATCAGTGCTTAGTTCTTGTGGCCCTTTCTTACATGCCCAGGGAAATGCTGATCGCCGCTTTGGGGTCAGGAAGCAATTTTTCTTCAGGCCAGTTTGGCTGGAAATCCTGGAGGTTTTTTGTCATCTTCTGGGTGTGGATCAGTGGTCACTGGGGGTGGGGGGGAGGTATTTGTGAATTTCCTGCATTGTGCAGGGGGTTGGACTAGATGACCCTGGCGGTCCCTTCCAACTCTATGATTTTATTATTTCTTTACAGAGTATTGCTCATTCTGTGGAATAGCTTTCCCAAGAATGTCAGGAAGGCACCCTTGCTCCTTGTCTCTGGTTTCGTTCAGACGGTCACCTAATCCCGCCATTAGCCGGGATCTAATTTGATCCTGATCTTTTTAATCCATCGTTGTACGACCAGACAGCCCCCCCCCCAGTGAATCGTCTTACCACGTGCTGCCTCCGCTGTGGATTGTCTAGACGGCGTCCACTGAATGAGATGCGCGCGGTGGCTTTTTTTAAAAAAACAAAAGTTTGTTTATCTGCACATGCGCAGAATCGAGATTTTTAAAAAATGGTACCCGTTCAGGATGGTCTGACGACAGACCATCCCAAATGGGCGCCATTTTTAAATTGTGCACTGGAACAATCAGATGGGGAAAGTCTGCGATTGGCCCGTTGGGAACCAAAAACTCCAGATTTTAACTAGTACCTTTTTAGTATGGCTCCAAAGCACGACAAAATGGAATGCTCACGGAAGACGGATGTTTCCCAGATGTTGATCTAAAGAGCCATCTGATTGGACTCTCTAAATAGCATTTCAAAGTTGACTTCTTCAAAAGGATCTTATTGTAACTGTGGGGTATTGGGTGTTTAAAGCAAGCAGTATTCTTTCTTTTATTTGTTACTTGTGTTGGGTCCTCATACTAGGGAGAATGGCAGCATATGGTAATACAGTAAGCTTGCTGAAGCTAAGCAGGTTTGTGTCTGGTCAGTGCTTGGATAAGACCATACCTGTATTGACTTCTAGGATGGAAGATATAAATAAATGGAATATAAATAAGTGGGCTTCCCCTCTTCCCCAGTAATAACATTTTGGTGTGCATTTCTGGCTGCCGGGGCAGGGGGGTAGGAAAATCTTTCTGTGGGCAGAAGAATTTGCACACGCAGACATACTAGTGTGGATCTAAGTCCATGGCATCATAGCAGAGGCAAGATTCAAACTGGAGACTTCCTGACTTTTCTCAGTCTCTGTGCTGCACCAGCTCTGCTTCTTTCCAAACCCACCCAAGAGCACTTCTGTCTTTCTTGTAAATGTGGTTGTTTATTGATTTAGCTGTGCCAGGTTGCTGCTGTCAACTGGAATAGCTTGTTAATAGCAGCCTCACCCTGATTCAGTTTTTTTTTAAATTACTTGTTGCCTAGCAGGCAGATAAATCAATAAAACAGTAAATTGGGAATTTTCCTGAATCCCTCAAGGTGCTTCTCAAAGCCTCAACTTTGGTTTTGCCTTCATGGTTCATTAGTTTTTATTGAGCAGAAATTATACCCTTTGCTTAGATTTGTTTTGTAATATTACATAGTCAAGTTTAAAATTACTATATTTGAAAGAGCCTGTATTAACTATTTATCTTGCAATAATTTTGCTGTTTGCAATTCTGATGCCCAGAAAGAGCTCTAATAAAGGTTAATAGTTTTTGACAATTTGTTTACATTCTTGAGTATTCATATATGCATGCTTTTAGGGAGTAAACCAAATAAATAATTTGATTTTTGTTGTGGTAAAGGCTGTACTGAAGGAATTAGAACCAATTTTCTGAGTAAAGGGCTTGTTTCATTGCATTCTCAGATTCCAGGTTTAAGGGGGGAAATCTGGAGTTTATGGGGAGTACCATGTTTTTGTTAGGCAATACGTACTGTTGTAGTCCCAGAATGTAGAAACCAGGGAAATGATGTTTCTCCTGGCCTAGAGATTAAGCATTGGGAAAGTCTTTTGCTAAATTTAATTTTTGCTGTTACTTTAACCAAAGTATCTGGGATAGGGTCATTAAAAAGTTGGCGACCCTACATATATGTAGGATCATTTAGTTAAGGCTATATGGCATCTTTAGAACAATATTCCAAAAGGATTGCATGCTTCAAGCCTCAGACCTGCTATGTATAAGAACATTCTGACTAACATCCTAAGAATTCATTATGGATGCAAGAATCAATCAGCAGGAGGGCTTTGCAGTGTGTGTTGGGTCATAAATTATAATGAACAATAGTAAATGTGAATGGCAGACATTTTTCTCGCACACATTATAGCATACCAGTCAGGTGTGTCTAAGTAAGTGGAAAGCACAGAGCACTATTAGTCAATTTAGATTTCAGAATCCGATCCTTTTTATCCAGCATGCTTAAAGGAATAGCTGGAGTCACAATAACTCCGTAACTGCCTTCTCCCCAGTTTCCTATCCACAACTAGTATGCTTTCTTCCATACTGTGTTGCTAATTAGACATCCACATTGCAATGGTATAATGGTTCATCCTGAGTTGACACTGCATGCTGAGCTCATATATAATGCAATTTTAGCAGGAAAAGCAAGAGCTGGTATCATTCTCTCCCCCTTAGTCATTTCTGTTTTGGGCAAAAGAGAACATACGATACTGCAGCTGATATTACTTAACACATGCATATAACAGAAATATATTCAATACTGCATTTGTCAAGGTCATTATTTTTAAAAAATACATCTTCATTTTTGCTTTTTCAAGTCTAATTTCTCTTATTGTCGAGTATCTAACCTGAACAATTTGGTCTTTGCCTACTATCAGTCTTTGGCCTTTCTTGCAAATCCTAATATCAAGAGTTTCCTTCATATAATCAATACTTAAAGCATATCTACTAGGAAAATATTAGAGTGCTCTGAGTTGTTGTTGCAAAGTGACAGAAATTCTTTCCCCTAGAGACTCACCAAAGTCTATATGTGCACATTCAATAAATATTCTGAACTGTTTGTATAGCTGAACTGTTTGTATAAATTGGACGTTTTCAAGCGGAGGCTGAACGAACATTTTTTGGGTATGTTGTAGAGCTATCTTTCGTCTATACGCCTGCAGAGTGCAGGGGGTTGGACTAGATGACCTGCAAGGTCCCTTCCAACTCTAACATTCTATGATTCTGAAGACCCAGATCTGATGATAGCCCTTAATACTGTGACTATCCTCTTCCTGTTTTGTTGCTGCCAATATTGCAGCTTGCCAAGATTTGGCTTTATCCCTACCCGTTACAGAACTTAAATTGTAAAATCCATGTTTCCCTCAACAGTGCTTTTACCCATTGAGCTGTTGGGGGAGTTAACATGGATGCCTTCTGTGAATTCTAGTGTCTCTTCTCTTGTTGCTTGTTTTGGCATCTCTTTTCCCTTGCCTTTCAAGGACTGGAATTTCATCTCCTTCTAAGGGCATCATTCTCTCAGTGGGGCAGGAATCCTTGCTGGTGAGGATTCATGGGTTTTCTCTGGTGCTTCCTCTCTCAATCCTTAGAGAAGGTGAGATACCATGTTAGGACTGCCCAGTCTTTCTTCCCTTTGTGTTCACTTGTTTAAACGGTATGTATTCAAGGAAAGGGATTCAAACCCCTATCTTGCTTGTATAAGAAAGTCTCATGCTCCTATAAGAATAGAACAGAACAGTTGTTCTGTAAACCCCTGAACAGCATTATGTGAGGGGTGGGTGTGATTTCTTTTTTTAAGATTTCATAAACTTTATTGAAGTTCAAACAATACATCGATAAATCATAGCGCACATTCGTGTAGTTAACCTCATTCATTAATCACAAGTACAATAGACGACGCTGAGTTGGTAGAGCAGCAGTAATACGCCATCTTGTGTAAGATCACCTCGGAACATCCAGAGCACTTATTAATAATAATGTCATTATACTGTAGAATAATTTTAAATGGTTTTAAATATGTTTTATATGTTGGCTTATGCCTGATTGTAAGCCGCCCTGAGCCCGCGCAGCAGGGAGGGAGGGCTATAAATTGAATCTATAAATAAAAATAAATTAATAAATAAATGTACAGCTCCCTATTCAAGATAAGCATGTGCTAGCTTTTAAACTCATGTGGTTCAATCAGGCATTATGTTTGTTAGGTTGGACTAGATAGCCTGCAAGGTCCCTTCCAACAAGGTCCCCCTTTGAAAGAAGACCATGATTACTATTCCACTATTGTACTTATGTGAGATGTCGATAATGCCAGAGAATTCCACGATCAAACACGAAACAGTAAGAATGAAAGAGAAGACGAGATCCAGCGTGAAAGACCAAAGTGCGATACAAAGGATTGTGTGGTGTGATTTCTTAACAGCTGATTTCATCCATGGAATACTGTTTCTGTAGGGGTCCAGATCTGGGGTGGCTACTAGAGCCAACCACAGAATTGCCATTCCTGTCCAATCTGCTCTCTTTACTGGAGAGCAAAAAGGGGCGGGGTGAGAGAAAGGCTGGAAAGGAAATGTGTCATCCCTGTAGGGCAGAATAAAATATGCCGAACTATCAAAATTTAAGAAGATTTAGACAACTTAGCATCAATGCTCGCTCTAAGCTGTGGAATCTTGTGAGCAAAAATTCTATTTTGTGAGCTACTAGCATTAAAATTGTGAGTGAGCGATTTGGCTACTGCATAAATTAGTTTACTCTGGAGCCATCCTTCCTGAGCTAAGACATAACTCTGTGAGCTGGAGGCTAAAAAACTGAGCTAGCCCACACTAACTCAACTTAGAGGGAACACTGCTTAGCATGCTTTATTTTGATGCACAGAAAAGCAGAACTGAACAATCTTATTATTGGGTTCCCTAAGAAGTCATGCCATAAATTAGATTTAATGTGCTTATGAGTGAAATTGATACTTGGCCGACTGGCAGAGTAAGAAAAGTTTCAAAGATGTGTTGAAATTAGTCAAAGGTGGTGTTGATTTTTTTTTTTGCTTTCCAGAACAACCCAAAAACAAAATTATAATACAAAATGAAGAACATAAAAATAGCATAAGAGTACCCATAAAATGTACTAGACCAGACGCAGACCATAATCAGCTAAGAAGATGAAATTCCTCACTTAAAAGACTGGGTAAAATAAATGTTTTTGCCTGGTACCTATAACACATTATAGTAGGCCCCATGTGAGCCTCAGGGAGGGGGGGTGCATTTCAAAGACAAGGTGCTACCATTAGACATCCCTTGTCCCTAGTTGCCATTCATCTCACTTCTGAAGGCAAGGGCACAGAGAATAGGGATTGGGAGGCAGATCTTAACTGGTGGGCTGTTTTTATTCCATTAAACGTGATCTAGATATTGATATAAAATGTGGGTGATGTATGGTAAATCCATAAATGCCATGAAATCACATAATCAGTCATTATTGACTTAATTCGGCCCTGTGGCAGAAGAGAAAGACTGAGAGGCTGTTCTCTGGTGTAAAACAAAACAGAAATCCAGTGGCACCTTAAAGAGTAACAACATTTTATCTAACATGGATCTTTGTGAGAGCTGGTGTGTGTATTTTTAATCTGAATTTTATTTCCTGGGTGCGGCTGTTTTTTCTAAGTCCCACATTTTTTTTTCTTGTTACAGGTTATGGTCACACTGTGCCTTTGTCAGATGGAGGAAAAGCGTTCTGTATCATCTACTCTGTCATTGGAATCCCTTTCACGCTTCTTTTCCTGACAGCAGTGGTGCAGCGCATTATAGTGTACGTCACCCGGAGGCCTGTGCTGTACTTCCACATTCGCTGGGGTTTCTCAAAGCAGATTGTTGCCATCATCCATGCAGTGTTTCTGGGCTTCGTTACCATTTCGTGCTTTTTCTTTATCCCAGCAGCAGTATTTTCTGTCCTTGAGGATGACTGGAACTTCCTAGAATCTTTTTACTTTTGCTTCATTTCTCTGAGCACCATTGGTCTTGGTGACTATGTTCCAGGAGAAGGTTACAACCAGAAATTCAGAGAGCTGTACAAAATAGGAATTACATGTGAGTAAAATGTATCAATACGAATAACAGATAACTGACTGATAATTTTTCAGAGCTCTGTTGTATGCTCCTCTGTCTTTGTAACACTTGATTCATAGAGCAACGAATAAAGAAACATCCAAAAGTAATTTGGATGTTAAAATGGAAAGTAATTGCTTTTAAATATGTATAAAACATGAAGTTAATATGTATTTCACTGTAATGGCTGGGATTCCATCAGACGTCTCTGCTGACAGTAAAAGGGTGGGGGGATTTTTGCCAATTCCCCCCTCTTGCTACAAACCTCCAATCAACTCCTCATACCATTCCTGAGGGTCCCCCCTGTTTCCCAGGAGCTGCACAGGGGTCGTTTTGAGATGCAGGGAAAAGTGGGAGGAAAGAAAAGTCCTGTTCCACTGATGGGAGCACCTCTTCCATTAGCATTTTACCAGTTGAAATCCTCACCAATGTTCCAAAATCATAGTTGCTTTGGCAATTATGTCTAAATGTCATAGATCTGAGTCCCAAGTAAATACTACTTGAGTTAGTAATTTCTGGACCAGATCCTTAGTAGATGCTTCAAGGACCATGTGCCATTCCATGTAGCTAATCCAATCAATGCATAAGTGAATCTGCAGTATATCTCTGTAGTTTAGGAATACCAGTGGTGGCTATTAGCTTACATGCATTTTAACAGGATCATACAAATTATCAGAAAACAGATCTATTAGCAGCTATTAGCCATGATAACTGAATATTCAATGCAGTTTGCCCCAGAATACCTGATGCTGATGGACCATCATGGGAGTTTCCCAGGGGAATCAGATTGTCCATTGTGAGAAGTAGGACGCTGAACTAGATAGCTTTTCTTAAGGTTTAACCTTTAGCCAAAGGCATCACACAAAGGCACCTGCCAACCTAGCAGTTCGAAAGCAAGAAATTGCAAGTAGATAAATAGGTACCACTTCAGTGGGAAGGTAACAGCGTTCCGTGCGCCTTGGTGTTTAGTCATGCCGGCCACATGACCACGGAGATGTCTTTGCACAGCGCTGGCTCTTCGGCTTTGAAACCCTAGAGTCGGATTCGACTGGCTTTCGAGCAAGGGAACCTTTACCTTTACCTTTTACCACACATACAGAACACTTCTTTTCCTGTACCTGCCTCCAGGAAATAGGCTGGCATCCCATGCACCCAAAACAGCCATGTTTCGAAAGTATTTCTGGCTCTTTGTTAACTCCCTTATTGTGCTCCATGCTCATAGCTAAGAAGCACCTTCCATCTCCACCACCTCCACCACATGCAATTCTGGCATTTAGCAACTTTTAGCAATAGAGCCTCTAATCCTGCCTCCTGCTTTGCAACAAGAACCTGGCTTCCTTTGCCAGCATCTGCCTTCTTCTAAAGGGCCAGACTATACATTACATGGAAATGTGCAGGGGTCATTTGGGGCTGGAGCATTGCCCCGGCAGCCCTGCCCCCACGCTCCTTTTTTCTAGAGTCGCACCGCAGCCACGGCGCAATCTTTCCATTATATTATATGGGGCCATAGAATATAATGGAAAGATCATGCCACCACTGCGGCGCAACTCCATAGAGAAGGGGTTTAAAGTTTAGGAAGGCAGTTTAAAGACTCTGTGGAGTCGTGTATATTCTATGGCCCCGTAGAATATAATGGAAACATTGCACCGCAGTGGCGGCATGACTCCAGGTCTGTGGAGAGGCCGTGGGGCCCCTCTAGGAGCCTTTCTCAGCTCGCCTGCTTGGGCAGGTGAGCCGATGAAGGCATGGGGAGGCATTTAAATGTCTCCCCACTTTCTCCCTGGCTCACCCACCAGGCAAGCGAACCAGGAGAGGGCGGACAAGCTGACGAAGGCACGGGGAGGCATTTAAATGCCTCTCCACTCTCTCCAAGGCCCTTCCTGGCTCACCCGCCAGGCAGGCAAGCCAGGAGGGGGGGGGGCAGAAGCAGGCCAGCTGGGGAAGCAAAAAAAGGGGGGAAGTCTCCCCCTCCCTTCCCTTCCCTTCCCTTCCCCAGCTG
>NW_015171568.1:144625-148482 GCF_001447785.1 Gekko japonicus | reverse complement strand
TTAAACCCCTTCTCTCTTCACTTCTGTCCCCCAGCCCGCCTTGGCAGGTCAGCTGGGGAAGGGGAGGCTTTTGAAGATGCCTCCCCCCCTTTTTGCTTCCCCTTCTGACATCACTTCCAGTGATGTCAGGGGGCGTGGCATATGCTAATGACCTATTATGCTAATAGCCTATTAGATATGCTAATGAGCTCCTGCAGCTCTTTTTCTACGAAATGAACTCAGTGATGGAACAAAGGTAAAAGATAAATGTAGTAATATAAATTAACAACACAGCTATCCTAGGGTGTTTTCATTAAAACAAAAAAACACTGCTTTGGGTCCGCATTTGTATGCACAGTGAGGCAGCTTTTTCAGCAAGCTTTTACATCTTACAGTGCAGTACATCGATCATGCCTGAAATGCACAGAACAAATGACCTTCCTGAACTACGGAATGTTTGTAAACTGAATCAGTGTAGTACAATAATTAAAGACATGTTTTTGGATGTGGGAAAACCAGGGGTCATTTCCTGCTGGAGCGCCCTGGAGCGCTACTCCGGCAAGAAGGAGCCCAGGCCCCGCCCCCCCCACCCACAGCGACACCTAGTGAGGGGGGATTTAAATGCCTGGGTTCCCTGCCCGATCTTCTCCAGGTGCCCCTGACTTTCCCCCTGAGCCTCTCCGCTTTTGCGGAGAGACTCGGGAGATTTAAACTCGTTTGCATAACTCATTTTAAACATGCCTGCCCTTTGTCAGGGGGTGTGGCATATGCAAATGAGTTGTGCAAATGAGCTCCTGCACCTCTTTTTCTAGGAAATGACCCCTGGGGAAAACCCAAATTCCAATCTTTGGTCAGCTCAGAAGCAGTGTTCCCTCTAAGCTGTGGAGTCCTGTGAGCAAAAATTCAACTTTGTGAGCCGCTGGCATTAAAGTTGTGAGTGAGTGATTTGGCTACTGCATAAATTAGTTTGCTCTGGAGCCCTCCTTCCTGAGCTAAGACAAAAATGTGTGAGCTGGAGGATTAAAAAAAACTGTGAGCTAACTCACACTAACTCAGCTTAGAGGGAACACTGCTCAGAAACAAGCGGAGTGACTGGACATGTCACAGATTCTGTCTAGCCTGTCTCATAGTGGTTAAAATAACATTCTGACCTTGTTGGAAAAGGACAAGATGGAAATTATAAATAAACGTGAATGAAATATGAGGGTTGCACACAAGTCCTTTATGGCTAAAATTTACCTACTCAGTAGATCTGCCACTCACAGGAGTACATTTAAAATATATTTGAGGGCCACCTTCTCCATGTGCAGGGGTAAACTTAGAAATAGCTTTCAGCCCAGACCATTCAGCTTTTTATAGGTTAGTGCAAACTTACAGTGTTGTGGTTTAAATTTCATGAACTAATATTTAAAATACTATTGTCATTCCTTTTTAGGTTACCTCTTGCTGGGCCTCATTGCAATGCTGGTTGTTCTAGAGACTTTCTGTGAACTTCATGAGCTCAAAAAATTTAGGAAAATTTTCTATGTGAAGAAGGACAAGGAAGAGGATCAAGTTCATATAGTAGAACATGACCAGTTATCTTTCTCTTCAATTTCAGACCAGGCAGCATCCATGAAGGAAGATCAGAAAGTAAATGAACCTTTTGTGAGTCCTCAGCCTGCACTTAACTGTGATGGCTCTATAAACAATTAACCAAGGGCTTCCATTCCAATATCAACAGTGCACTTACATTCTTGCAGTTAAAACTAGTACCATTAGTGAAACTTATAGAGGCAGGAAGGCTATGCTAAATTATTAAGTGTTCATTGTTTGGAATACTTCAATAAGTATGGGCCAAGTTAGGCTTTCTTTAGCTGGATCTAGATTCTGAGAATGTTGGTGGAACTATAGTATGCAGCTGGGATCCCCTGAATTCAAGGTGTATAAAGAAACAGAAATAGGTGAGGCAAGGTTTGAAGAACAGTTCAGTTCTCATTTCCACAGCCTGTTAAAGTCCTTCCCCTCAAAAAAACAAAACACCCCTTTGGCAAAGCAGAAGCATTTTGACACCAAGGTCAGACTCTGGTTTTGAATGGGAACTTATGAGTTTGGGATAATGTATCTAAAAAGAAATCATCTTGCTTTCCCAGTAGTGTGGGCAGGAATGGCACATAATGCTGCCTGGAAAACAGGAATAGTCTTTGCTATGTCTGTTTCATTCAATGAAATCCTTTAATGAACAGTCACTGCACAGTATGTCATGCCTATTTTCCCACCCCCACAGAGTCTAAAGCTGCTGGCAAAGCGCACGGCAACAGTTCTAGGTAGCTTCCCTCATTGTGATTCTGGAGCTCAGCTACGCCATCAAAGCCTGACTCAGTAAGGGAAAAGGCAGTCTGAAGTGTGGAGGCAAGTGGGTTGAGCACGCATTCATTGTATACCCATCACACTTAGAAGGTATATTCCAGTCTGTGGGCAGCACTGAACAAGAATTCCATATCTAGCTTCCCACAGGAAATCAAACTGGGTGCTTTACTTCTGGCCTTAAAAACCTAGCAAAAGTGTGTGTTGCAGCTGATTTCAGTGCATACAGGATCAGGGACCCATGAGCACCAGCATACACAGCACTGTAGGTAACATAGGGGAAAGCCATCTTCCTTTGCATACAGGCACATCCTTTGGCCCTAACTTTATCTTATAGGATGTGATTCCCCCCAAAATGTATTCCTCAGTGGTTTCAGAATTATGGTCATACTTATCTGTTCAAAGGAGGTGAATAGTTGCTGTAAACAAGCCGAATACTGTTTAGATTTTTTCACAAGAAAGACAAACATACTTGAAACTCTTATCACCTAAAAGCACTGTATATTAATTTAGTTAGTACTTAGTGTTATTAATAGTTTTTATACCTTTACTGGGAAAATGAACTTTCTTGTTAAATCTGCTTTAAAACCTATGTGAGCTGAAATTTATATTAGGAAGACAGAGATGCTTTATAAACTTGATTTGAAGCATACTGTAATTGCATGCTGTCATCTAAGTGGCTATTTTTGTACAGCCTGAGTTGGTTCTATTTATAATGAATGTTTAACTACCGTGTACATAAACATATATAAATATATTTATATATTGTACATATGTTGAAGATCATCAGAATTTAAATTGACAACTTTGAAATTGTGAAGATCTGTATGGGTTGCCAACCCCCAGATGGGGCCTGGAGATCTGGAGGAAATGGCTGCTTTGCAGGGTGAGTTCTATGGTATTATTCCATGCTGAGGTCCCTCCCCTTCCCAAACCCCACTCTCCCAAGGATCCACTCTCAAATCTTCAGGAATGTCCCAACCAGGAGTTGACAACCCTATCTCCACAGATTTCTTTTTGAGAACAAATAACTCAAATGGTTATATTGGGGAAAATAACTTAAATTTTGACTGACTGAATGTGGAAGGATATGTCTGTAGAGCTGCAATTCTCAAATTCTTATTTTTAATGTGTCTAGCCAGTGATTTGAATGCCGTGTTCTTTACTGTATAATGAAAAAGAATTGTTTTTCACTGAAGTTTTGTTAACTGTTGATACCTGGAAACAGGTATGATGTGTGTACTTAAGTGTACAACTACGCTCTGTGGAATATGATATGCATCACAATGTAGTGATTATCAGATTTTTAAAAAGTGCATTCAGTTGCAAACATTAAAGCACAGAACTGAAGAGACAAGCTGAACACCACAGTGTGTTATATATTATCAAACAGCATTTTAGATTTTTTAAGTTAAATAAAGTGTGGTTCCAGTTCCATTTTTTGTGCATTTTATGATGTTCAACTATCCAGAGATAACTTGAAGGCAGAAAATGGCTATGCATCCACTTTCATGCTGCAGAATTCCTCTCTC
>NW_015171568.1:119544-144574 GCF_001447785.1 Gekko japonicus | reverse complement strand
TCAGAGAACCATCAGTTTCTGTTCACAGAATATCCCCACAGAATCATGGCTTATGTGGTCTGGTGATACAGTGTGGAGGAAATGCAAGATGCTTCTGATAATTGTCAGGTGCCTAAGCTTAGCTTGGCACCTGTTGCCAGGCAACATCTCACCTTCCTTCTATTGTTGATTCATCTGAAATATGCCTTTCCCAGGTTTTTCTTCAGAATTGTAGTGTAACAGGCTTGTGATCATTATTGTATTGCTCCTCCAGCATAGCCCTACATGCCTGGCCAACTGTATTACGAACCTATGCTGTAGTGGATACAGTTTCAGTGTGGAAGACTGCTGCTGCAAGACATTTTGCTAGTTCAAGAGTCTGTGCTGTATGTACAGAAAGGTGCTTCCCAGGATCCACCTTCCTGCACTGGCTGAATTTTGCCATTGTAAGGTTAAAATAAGCAGCAGTACCTTGCGGTGTCACATGCATACGCCAGCAACTTCTCTGAATGCAGTTTTCCACATGAATGGTCTCCACTTATTCTCCTTTAGTGCAGGAAATTTCAGGCTCACAGGTTCTACAATGCCAAGACCACGGCCACACAACCCGGAAAATCTACAGCAACTAGAGACCAGCTTTGATTGTATGTACCTTGGGTTGGACACCAGAGACAGATTACAGATCCTGCTGGTGTACCATCTGCCTAGCTTACCAGAAGGGTCTCTGGCTGAGCAAATGGAGGTGGTTTTGGACTTGGTGTTGAGAACCCTGAGGATGGTTGTCCCTGGGGATTTCAACATACATGCTGAGGCTGCCTTTTCAGGTCAGGCTCAGGGCCTCATGATGACAACCATGGATCTGTCTCAGATTGTAATGGACCCAGCTCATGAGAAGGACATATGTTGGGCCTTCTTTTCTGTACCAAGGGGCTTGCTGGCGATCTGATTGGGGACTGGAGGTTTGGCCATTGTAATGGTCAGATAACTATCTTCTGAAGGCATGGCTGAGCTTGCTGCCTCCTACCTGCAGAGGTGGTGGACCAATTCGAATGGTCTGCCCTTGATTAATGGATCCTGGTTTCCAAGTGGCTGTGAGGGGATTTTGAAAGCAATCCTGATGACTCTGTGGGGGCCCTTGTAGCTGCATGGAATGATGGGCTGGCTGGGGTTATGGAAGTTGCTCCTTGGTGTCCCCTTCAGTGTTCTGTGGAGCTCACAGCTCCTTCGTTTATCAGGTGAAATGAAGCAGACTGGAAGATGTGACATTGGTGGAAGACTAAGGCTGCATCAGACAAAGCATGTCATAAAGGCCATTTACAGGCCTATGAGGTGGTGGTGATGGCAGCAAATAAGACTTTTTTCTTTGCCACCATTGCGTCAGCAGAACTTTGTCCAACTCACTTGTTCAAAGTGGTGCACGACTTGATAACACCTAAGTCTGACCCTGCAGGCAATAAAAATTTGGCCCCCAGCTGTGATGTTTTTGCAAGGTTCTTTGTTGTCAAAATCTCATCTATTCCAACTTGGAGGCCAAGTTGAGGGCAGATCCAGTACCTCAGATGCATCTGCTTGACCTTTTCTTACGGATAGTTTCAGATTGATCCTGCTTAAAGGATGCTCACAGGGTCCTTGGAAGGGCCACTACTTGTGCTCTGGACCTATGTCCATCATGGTTTTTAAAATCTTGCTGGGAAAAGATATTGGTGCCGTTAGTGAAAATCATCTGGTCCTCCCTGATTGAGGGACTCTCCCTAGGCCTTTGAAGGAGGCAGTTTAGACCTCTGCTCAGAAACCTTCACTGGCTAGAGATAAGGTGACCAATTACAAAGCCAGTCTCCAATTTATCTTTTTAAAGAAAGGTGATAGATCATGTGGTGGCAGAGCAGCTCCAGAGTTTCCTGAATTACACATCTTCCCTTGACCCATTTCTACCTGGCTTCAGGCCTGGGTTTGGTACTGAGATGGTTTTGATTGCATTGGTGGCCAATCTTCATTTAAAGTTGGACAGGTGACCTCTCAGTGGCCTTTGATACAGTTGACCATTCCATTCTTATCCACTTTGAATTTGGAGTTGGCATTTGTGAAGAAATTCATTTTTTCTTTGGAGATTTGAAATGAGCAAAACCTTCACTCTCTTAAAAGTTTTTCTCTCTCTGGTCAGAGAACAGGCAGGAAGGGGAAAATTAGTTCAGTTACTTTCCAGAGTTACCTCAGCTCACCTTCATACAAATGCTAATAGGTCTAGACAATGGGATGGTCAAGCTCCCACCCCTTCAAGCAGGGAACAGAGATTTGGAGGTGTTAAATACTAAAGAGATTTCAGGAAGGAAATTCTGGAGACTTCAGGAAAAGCTTTTCTGACCTGGCCTGACCTGGTCAGTGGGTGTGAAAGAGAGAGGTGATAAAATTCAGAGGAGTAAGGAAGAAGGTCTTTCTTTGGTGCTGAGTCCATCAGAGTAGCCATAACTCTTAACTGAAGTCTGGAGGAGGCAGCCATTAGCCATGTGATGGCCTGAAGAACTGGAGAAAGCTTCAAGATAATGGCTACTCAGTAGAGATCTGTAACTTCCTAAAGCTAAGGAGACTGTCTTATATTTTAACATCTGATAGGGCACAGGTGTAGAACTCATTTGTTACAAAAGCCAGATCTGACATAAATGTCACTTTGTTGGGCCGGGCCATGCATACTACAATATGTAACACAAGTTAACAGATATAAACTTTATAAAGGTGATTTCAGATGTCGAATGGCAATAGCAGGTGAATGACAATAGCAGGCTTGATTGGATTAGGGGTGATATGGAGAGGGATAGTAGGCATAGAGATACCAGTGTTGGTAATGAGACGGGAACCCTAGGTCGCAATTCCATCCAGGAGGATTCAGTCCAGGAGGATGCAAAAAATAAATTGACATAAGTCTGACTTTAGGAACCACAGCATTCAGTTGCTGACCCAAGAGTAGTAGTGCTCTTACAAAGGAATTGCAAAGGGAGATTAGAAAAAAGATTTCGACAGGGAAGAAAAGAAAAGACAAAGAAATAAAGCTACAGCCAAAATACAATTCCAAATGCAAACCAGATACCAAAACAAGAACCAAAATGCCGGCAGTAAAAAAAACACAATGACAAATAGAAATGTAAAGATACTCTTGATAAATGTAAATGGTCTAAATGGACCGCAAAAAAGAAATAGAATCTTCCACCAATTAACCAAAACAAAAGCTGATGTAATTTGCCTGCAAGAGACTCATATAAAAGAAAAGGATGATAATATCTAAAACGTAAAAAAGTAGGTACAGCATTTATAGCTTCAGACAAATTAAAAAAGAGAGGGGTGATAATATATGCAAAAGAACATTTACACCCACAATGGATATATGGCTCAAAAGATGGAAGAATCATTGCTATAACAATTTTGATAAATGGGAAAGAAGTACTTATTATAAATATTTATGCCCCAAATCAAAGTCAAGGGAACTTTTACCAAGAAATTAGAAAAATTCTAGAAAATAAAACAGCGGACAACATTTGTGTAATAGGTCACTATAATGCAATTTTTGACGCAGAAAAAGATAAGAAAAATTCGAAATCGGGAATGCTTCTACCTAAATCGTTTCTAAACCTAGCAGAGGAATATAATTTAATAGATGCATGGAGAACTAGAATCATTGATAAATTAGATTATATTTATTACTCTGCTAGACACACATCTTGGTCTAGAATAGATATGGGATGGATTTCAATGGCAATGTTAAAAGATTTAAATGATGCTGAAATTCTAACAAATGTGTATGCAGATCATAACCCGATACAATTATTATTCCAATAACAGAAAACAACTACGAGATGGAGAATACATACAAATTTATTAAGAGATAAAGAATTTATAACAAAAACAAATATAGAAATACAAGAATTTTTTAAAAGTAACACTACAAAAGACACATCAATTAGAATCATCTGGGACGCTTTTAAAGCATTCTTAAGAGGCTGGTTCATAAATCAAGAGGCTTGGAAAAGGAAACAAAGGAGAGAGAAAACTGAAAAATTGGAAACTAAAATTAAGATAGAAGAAGATAAGATGAAGAAATCAACGAAAATAGAAACAAGATTAAAAATTAAAATCTTGCAACATGAAATGAATATATTATTATCAAAAGAAATAGCAAAAAAGATAGAATACACGTGTTATAATTCCTAATCAGGGTCTTTTTGAAAGAAAATAAATCCAGATAGGGACAGAGAAATCCAATCTTTTTTTAAAACAACTTTTCAGAATAAGCCAAAATAATTTCCTCAATGTACATTGTGCTTGTCAGAAAAATCCACCCTCCCTTGTATCCTCCCTCCCATCCAAGAACTGTGCTTGCAAAAAACTTATACCTGAGTAAAATGTTGTTGGTCTTAAAGCTGCCATGGGACTCCAATTTTGTTTTTTCTCTCTCTCCTCCCCTCACCCCCAAAAAGAGGAGCAGCAGCCCCGGAGAAGGAAGCAGAAGTGTGTGTGTGTGAGAGAGAGAGAAAGAGAGGCTTGTTTTTGTTTCTCTCCAGCATGAAGCTCTCTCTCGCGCGCTGTGAGGGAGGAGGGAGGGAGGCTTGCTTTTGTATTTCTCCAGCACGAAGCGGCCACGAAACTCTATCTGTGTGTGGGGGGGAGGCAAGAGGCAGGAAGCAAAGAGCCACTGAGGGATCTAGCGAAAAAGCAAGCTAGAGTATGGCTGCAGGAGCAGCCCTGGAAAAGGAAGCAGGAGAAGGAAGTTGTTTGGGGCCCAGTCTTGAATCACTGATTTCTGTAACTGTCCTCACCTGTCTGCAGTCTCTTCTAACTGTGTTTAGATCCACAGCTGAGCAATCAGAGGGAGGCGGGTGCAAACAGGCAGGTTTTACCTCAGAACTCTGAACTACACAGTTGACCAATGGGGGGGGCAAGGAGGCAGCAGCCTGCCAGGCACATGGAAAACAATTTGGGGAACACATTTTGCCCCCTTTTTACCCCATAGTGGTCGTGTTTCTCAGAAAGCTCTTTGTGGGGGGCTTGACGTGATGGTAGGAATGTACTCCCCTTATTTTGGGTTTCTTGGTGCAGGGGTTTGGCCTGGGCATTGAACTGGGGGGGGAGGGCATTCCCCCCCCTTTTTAACAAAATTGCCTCGCATTTATGTTACATTTAAGAAGTGGGACATAACTATGTATTCAAAACACCATACGAACAATCAGATATTAAGCAAGTTCATATGAATCAATTTTCTACAACCCATATTGTGAGAAGTTAAATAACCTAATAAAGGAAACGAGTTTTCTACAAATTTGGGGTATATTTTCATTGTGGGTATATTTTCATTGTGGGTGGGAGTGTGGCTAAGCTGGGCCAGCAGCACCGCTAAGGTGATCCTGCTGGGGTGGCGTCCCTGATGAATTAAAGTACCCTGCTCCTGCTCCTATACCTGACAGACCCCCGCCTGTCCACCTGCCTGTCTGTTGTTGGGGTGATTATGTTTAAAGGCATCAGGGAGGCTGGGCCAGCAGCAGGGCTAAGGCAATCCTGCTGAGCGAACCTCACCGGCGGCTGTAAGTATCCCACCTCCTCTCCTACACTTGACAGGCAGTGTAGAAGGGGGAGGGGGAGGAGTATTAGAAGCCACTGTGGAGGCAGCGCTGGCGGGATCATTAAGGCGTTATTCCTGGGGCCGACTCCCTCGTGGCTTTAAGCACCCTGCAACTACTGCTGCACCTGACAGACAACCGCCTGTTAGGTGTAGGAGGTGGGGGGGAGTGTGTTGGAAGCCATCAGAGAGACTGGGCCAGCAGCATTACTGCACCTCACAGGTGGTTGTTGGCCATTCCTGATTTCCTCAACTTTCATTAGTTCTGTGCAGTCTGCTGTAACTGTTTTTTTTTACCTCAGAATACTGAGTTCTGCAGCTGACCAATCAGAGAGTGGGGGTGCAAGGAGGCAGCAGCCTGGCAGCCACATAGGAATCAATGGGGGGAGCACATTTTACCCTTTTTGACCCTCTTAGGGGTCTAATTTCTAAAAATCCCTTCTTAGTGAGCATCGACATCATGGTAGGAGCACTCTCTCCGAATTTGGTGTCTCTAGGTCCAGGCGTTTTGCCTGGGCGTTGATTTTATGGTGAGGGGACTGAACTTTGATGATATCCTGAGACTGACCTGCTTATAAAAATAATGCCCAAGTCCTCAGAGATGTGAACAATCTTGTCTGCAAAATACCTAGCACACAAATCAAAGAGGTCTGGTGCGTAGACTGGATTTATATTGTCAGTGCCCTCTCCCAAGCCCCCTTACCACCCAGAACAGTTCTGCTGTACAACTTTGCACAGATGCAAAGCTAGCAAAGATTTATGAATGCACTGCCATCATCGCCACAGAGTAAGCACAACGATGCGCTCTAATTTTTGTGTGTTCATATTCCTCCATTTGTGTTCTAGATATCTACCAATTTAGAAGAAGGAGAAGGCGATTGGATTTATACCCCGCCCTTCACTACCCAAAGGAGTCTCAGAGCGGCTTACAAACTCCTTTCCCTTCCCCTCCCTACAACAGACAGCCTGTGAGGTAGGTGGGGCTGAGAGAGCTCTGACAGAAACTGCTCTTTTTCAAGGACAGCTCTTATCAGAACTATGGCTTGCCCAAGGTCATCCAGCAGGTGCAAGTGGAGGAGTGGGGAATCAAACCCAGTTCTCCCAGATTAGAGTCCGCGCGCTTAGAGAGCCAGTTTGGTGTAGTGGTTAAGTGTGCGGACTCTAATCTGGGGGAATCGGGTTTGATTCCCCACTCCTCCACTTGCACCTGCTGGATGACCTTGGGCAAGCCATAGTTCTGATAAGAGCTGTCCTTGAAAAAGAGCAGTTTCTGTCAGAGCTCTCTCAGCCCCACCTACCTCACAGGGTGTCTGCTGTGGAAATCCATCCTCCTCCTCCTCCTCCTCCTCCTCCTCCTCCACTACACCAAACTGGCTCTGTTCAGCTCAAGCCTTTGATTGATCTCAGCATTTTCAGTTTTTTCCTAAAAAGAATGTCTGAAGAGCTAGTGATAAAAATAGTGGTAGTGAAATGGCATGTGGATTATTTTAAACCAAACAGCTAGATGAAAAAGAGACTCATGACTCATGAAAGCTCATACCCTGCCACAAATTTTGTTAGTCTTTAAGGCGCTACTGGACTTGTTTTTTCTGCTGCTACAGACAGACTAACACAGCTACCAATTTTGATCTAGCTAGATGAGGTAATGCTGAAAATCTCATTTTCAATAGTTGGTGCAGTTTATGGTAATTTTCCAGTTGCTGCCAGTAGAAAATCCTCCTTTGAAGCCAAAAGTGCAAACACATAGCATCAACATGTTTTTGTTGGACTCAAGATTACAGAACAGAGAGGAGATTACTCCACAGAGCCGTTTTCTATATAAATAGGAAGTTGTATTATTCATTGTTGAAACTAATCAGAAGTCAAGCTGACAGGTGTAAATTGAAACAGAGCCCAAAAGCAACAGATGAGGGAAACTGAGCTCCATCGGCGTAGGTGTTTGACAGAGAACTACAAGAGGAAACAAGTGATAAATTACTTTATTCTACATCTTCACAATCTTTCTGATGGTCAGAAAGGACCCAGTGGGTTATCTGGAGACTCATGTGCTGGGTCATGAGCCCCTATAAAGCTACTGTTTTTGCTGCCTTTTACAAGGTCCTGTACATGTGTGCATGTGTAAAGAGCGAGGGTACCATGCTTCCTGCCCTTCTTTGCATACACATTAATGTACCACAAAAGTACTTTGAGGCTAGGTCATTCAAGTGGTGGCACCTTCACCTTTTGGCACTTGACTTGTGTTTCCTGTCCCTGGATCTGCTATCCGTAGTCCTAGTCTTGACACCATTGTAACCATAACTCTGGCTCCCACTCTTCTGGCTCAGGGAAGTTCCATGCTCAGTGGGTACCAGGTCTGGAAAGATTAAAGACCATTGCTCTAGCCAGATTTAAAGGTGACATGCTTGAATCATCTTTATCCAATGTGCATCTCATATATATTTTAAGACCTTATGGAAGGAGGTGCCTAAACAACTCTACATGACTAAACTGCTCTAAAAATTAGGACGTTTATCTTAATGTGGAGTTTCTCACTTTTTCCATTAATCTGCTGTTGACGCTGTGCACTTTCTTTGCTCAAAACCAGGGGTGTCAAACATGCGGCCCAGGGGGCGGATCAGGCCCCCGGAGGGCTTCTATCAGACCCACAGTGGAACTGGCCATTTCCTGCTTCTAGTTCTGCTGCTGCTGCTGCATCATAGCTTACTTCACCAGACTCTCTTAATCACTCAGCCATTTCATGTTTTAACCTCAGTTCCAGACTCAGAACTCTGAGCATGAGATTTCTGTGGTGAATGTCAATAAATCAAAAGTAGATTTGCAGCTCACAGAGCTAATGTTTTAAGCATGTTTTTATTTTAAGTAAAAAAAATATTTGTGTTTGTGCCTTTTATAAAGTTTATATCTACATTACCTGGCATTACTTTTTATATCACACATGGCCCGCCCAACGAGGTCTCATTTATGTCAGATCCGGCCCTCATAAGAAATGAGTTTGACACCCCAGTGATAGACATTATAAAATAGAGATTTTCTTTTCTGTCCAGACATAGCCAACATCTTTAGCCAGATTATACCAATATGCATAAGTGCACATAACCCTTTGTTGAATTGTAACTAGAATCTTGTCTTTTTCCCCTGTAGATGTGAAGATCTGTAATCTTAAAAGCCAAATGTTATTATGCTAAATGTTTATTTATTTCGGTTTTTATTCCACCTTTCTTCCAATTGAGTCAGGGTATCACAAACTATTCTCTCCTACCCTACCCTAATCTTATCCTCTCAGCAACCCTTTCGAGGCAGAGAGATTATCCAGAACACACCTAGTGAGGTTTATAGCAAAGTGGGCACTTAAACTTAGGTCCTAGCCTGATGCTATACTTGCTACACTGCATCAGGACCACAGGTACATGTGAAGCATAAGTGAGGACATTGTTAATGATAAATCTCTTGGCTTAGAATAGAAAAACCAAGGTCATTAGTACATAACCTATTTTTCAGTATGTTCTAAATTATATATGATTTGCTCACCTGTGCTGAGCCTCAGATATGCAGACGATACCACTCTAATGGCAGAAAGTGAAGAGGACCTAAAGAGCCTCTTGCTCAGGGTAAAAGAGGAGAGCGCAAAAGTGGGCTTGAAGCTCAACATCAAAAAAACTAAGATCATGGCATCCGGCCCCATCACTCCTTGGCAAATAGAAGGGGAAGTCGTGGAAGTAGTGACAGACTTCACGTTCCTGGGATCCCAGATCACCGCAGACTGTGACAGCAGCCATGAAATTAAAAGATTTCCTTGGGAGGAAAGTGATGGCGAACCTAAACAGCATGATAAAAAGTAGAGACATCACCCTGCCAACAAAAGTCCGCATGGTCAAAGCAATGGTATTCCCAGTAGTCATGTATGGCTGTGAGAGTTGGACTATAAGGAAGGCCGAGCGCCGAAGAATAGATTCTTTTGAACTATGGTGCTGGAGGAGACTCTTGAGAGTCCCTTGGACTGCAAGAAGAACAAATCAGTCAATCCTCAAAGAAATCAACCCTGACTGTTCCCTGGAAGGCCAGATAATGAAACTGAAGCTCAAATACTTTGGCCACCAAATGAGAAGGGAGCACTCACTGGAGAAGACCCTGATGCTGGGAAAGATTGAAGGTCAAAGAAGACGGGGATGGCAAAGGATGAGATGGTTAGACAGTGTCATAGATGCAACGAACATGAAATTGAGCAAACTTCAGAGGATGGCGAAAAACAGGAGGGCCTGGCGATATCTTGTCCATGGGGTCGCGAAGAGTCGGACTCGACTGTGCGACTGAACAACAACAAAAATCACCCTCTCCCTGCAGAATTACCAACTGTTCTGGTTTCTTATCATGGTTTGAGACAGTATTAACGTGAGGCATGAAGCAAAAATAGTTCTTGCAGACACAGAGGTATAGCTGCTGAGGTAACAACTGTTATCACTACAGATCGAAAATGTTGCAACTGGTGGCGCCAGATAATGTACAGCCTCATTTTTCAGCTTATTTTTAGAGCCATTGCTTGAGTGACAAAAAGGATACATCGCACCATGTGAGTGTTGGTGAGGTGACAGTTTCAATAATGAAGGAACTTAAATCTGGATGAAAACATGGAGGGGAAAGCTGACAGCCAGTCAGCTGTAGGGAAGCTTCCTGTGATGAGATGGTAGGTCAGGCTGATAATGAATGTCTCAGTGAAGACTCACTGACATTTTTTCTATGTGTTGCAAATTATTTTAGCCCCCAACTATGGGATGACTTCACTGAACTGGAGGGGGGAGAAAGTTTGTGGTGCGAGAAGTAAATTCTTTAGGCAACAGGTCTCTTGAGCACTGAAAATATATTTGTAGGAAAGACCACTAACATTTACAAAACTGTTGGAGCTAAGAAAGAATGCAGACAAGCCTACCAAGATACAGAATGAATTTCAGACCAGTAACGTTCGACAGTTATGGTGAGGCATCTTTTATCATCTCTATACTCCCAATACCCAGTGAGTGCCCGAGGCAGGAACAAGATGTTTGCTCCACATCAGAGAGAAAACATGTATTTTGGATAGTGTATTGCTTGCAAGTAAAATGCTGTCTATGGCAGGCCTTAAAAAGGCAAGAGGAAGAAACCAGTTTGTTAAACTCATGACACAGCAAGATGAAAATAGTAAAAGATTTTGTGTCCCCAAAATGTGCTGTAGGATTTATTATTTCTAATAAGCCCAAATCCCTGCCATTTTTCAAGGCCTCTCTTTCTGGTTAGCATGGTGAGAGAGGGGGGATGGGTGAAAATGGCCTGCTTGATGGCTGGCCAGTTCAGCACTGTGTCAAAATGTGGCTAGAAATATAAGGGGAGAGTTGTTGATTTATTAATGATTTACAAAATCTATGTGTTGCCCTGCAAGCATCTTATAAAGTATGGAAATTAAATGTGACTCTAAGCTGGACTGTACAATGAGTGTGCCAGGAAAAATGGACTGAATGGTGACCATGGTCACCCATCCAACTTACTGGACAGAAGACATGTGCCCAGCCAAGTGAAGCCTTGCACTGAAGCAGCATCTTAAACCAGATGTGGACCCATGAAACACCTGATGCCATCGGCCTCCCTGACATTGCAGCCATATGGAGCCAGCAGCCAGACTTCCAGAGAAGCCATGCTTTGCAGAGACAGCCTGGACATTTCTGCACAAACACCATGGACAAACGTCTTCTCCATCACGCAGGCATTCCCCCCCCCATCGTCTGCTAGTAGCATCACCCGAAACTGCACATACTCAACCCCAAGTAAAACAATAGAACTTGACCATGACGAGATTAACTGAGCTGCGAAGCATATCCACCACCCATCAAGATAACGCAGCTGCAGATCGTCGGGTCATTGACTCTTAACTAGTGGCCAAGCACCTTGAATGACTGTCTTTTCTTCTCCTTTGTCTTCAGCCCCTTATTCTGAAAGGTGTCACTATTAGGAAATATTATATCAATTGCCCAACACTTAATTCCATTCTCTTGACCCATTAAGGAACTGGCAGCTTCTAGCACCTTCCTGGGGACCAAGTGACTTGGTGGCCCCAAGCCACTTCTAGGGTATATAAGAAGAGCATCTGCCCATTGTTCTCTCTTGCCTTCTACCTACCTGACCCCACCCTACCTTGCTGACTAGTCCTAGCGCTATCTAGGTCTACCATGTGTGCTGCTGGCCATCACACGACCCCTTCCCTAGTATTTTCCCCATTTTTCGCTGCAGAATCAACTTGCCGCGTCAGACTGGTAAAGTGTTACCTCTCATTGATATTTTCCTGCTAATGCGACAGTCTCTGTACCTTTCTGTCTAAATTCCTAGCTCTGTATTGTTTGAGTGTATGATTGTTCTATTGTATGTGTGCGTGAAATTATTCAGTGAAGAAACCATTTTTATTTAAGATCTAGTCTCCCTGTCTATTTCTGGGGATCTGGATAAACTGGACTCTGGTATACACGGGTTATCACTCCCTTAATTAAGCCTATTGGCACTTAATATGTTAATTCTCCACTCTTTATTAAGAAATAAGGAAATATGGCTAACAATGTCATGCTTTTCAGGCCAGACAGGGCCACCAAGGCATCTAACAATTAAAAGCAGAACTTTGTAAAACTTATTATAAAATCAGATAAAACCATAAATAAAACATGTATAAGTCCAAAGCTGTTCAAGAGCTATAACAGGAATGAATGTGAGAAGTATGATGAATCAAGGTAAACTCAAAATCATAAAACAAGAAATTTATTTTATTTATTATTTGATTTCTAGCCCTTCCTCCCCTGCACAGCAGGCTCAGGGGTGGGTTAAAACAGGCAGTAAAACAACAACATAAATACAGTTAAAGTATATATAACCAGGGGTCATTTCGTAAAAAAAGAGGTGCAGGAGCTCATTAGCATTACTCATTAGCATAACTTATTTGCATATGCCACACCCCCTGACATTTCCTTCCCTTCGCCTCCAAGCAGGGCGAAGGAAGGGGGGGAAAAGAATCTCAGGTGTTTCTGCCTGACAGAGGGGCCAGCACGCCAGCCCCTCTGACAGGCAGAAGCACCTGGGTTCCATTCCTTTCTCCCTCTCCCTTCCCTTTGCCTCCAAGCAGGGTGAAGGAAGGGGGGGGAAGGATCTCAGGTGCTTCTGCCTGACAGAAGCGAGCCAGCGAAGGCAGGGGGTTCTCCAGGCCTTCCCTGGTTCACCCACTTGGCAGGTGGGCCGGGGAAGGCATGGGGAGACATTTACATCCCTCAAGGTGGGCGGGCCAGGGAAGGCTTGGGGTGGGGCTTACTGCATGTGCCCACCTCTTGGGCTCGTTACTGCTGGAACACCTTCCTGGGGCGTTCCGGCTGGAAATGACCCCTGTATATAACAGTAGTTTAAAACCTATATAATATCAGACAACTACAGCATTAGATGGCAATCCTATAGCACAAGTTGACAGTCTCTCCCAGAAAACTCTACTAGTGTGCACCCACAGATGGTAAAGGTTTTTTTTAAGTGGACAGCCAAGAAAAAATGGGCCAGAATAGCCTAAAGTAGAGCAAGGGGGGGAGTAAGACAGGGAAGGCCAATGCAGATGGAATTCTGTCACCTCAACCTGGCAGAACATCTCGATTTTACAAGCCCTGTGAAACTGCAGTAAGTCTTACAGGGCCCTGATCTCACTTGGGAGAGTGTTCCACCATGCCAGCATCAGATCTGAAAAAGCCCTGGCTCTGGTTGAGGCTAAGTGAATGTCTTTTGGACCAGGGATCACCAGGAGATGCTGGTCCATAGAGTATAAAACTCTCTGGGGGACATACTGGGAGAGACGGCCTTGCAGATATGTTGGTCCCAGACCACAAAGGGCCTTTAAGGTTAATACCAAAACCTTGAACTTGATCCAGTATTCAACCAGGAGCCAGTGCAGCTGGCAGAGCACAAGTTGTATATGTGCTCTTGTTGGTGTCCCAGTAAGGACATGTGCCGTTGCATTCTGGGTCAATTGAAGTTTCTGGGTCAGTCTCAAGGCTAGTCCTGTGTAAAGTGAGTTACAGTAGTCCAGCCTAGAGGTGACCATTGCATGGATCACTGTAGCTAGGCTGCAGGGGAGAGGTAGGGAGTCAGTTGCTTGACCTGCCGTAGGTGAAAAGATACTGATTTAGCAGCACTCATGACCTTGGGCCTCCATTGAAAGTGAGGCATCCAGGATCACACCCAAACTCCTCGCTGTAGGCACTGGTGTCAGTAATGCCCCATTGAGAGTTGGGTCCCTGAGCCCATCATCCCATCTTTGATGGATTTAACTTCTGTCAACTCTGCTTTAACCAGTCACCCACAGCCTCCAAACCCTTGGCTAGATTATCTGCGGCAGTATTTGGCTGGCCACCCAGCAACAGATATAGCCAGATGTCATCAGTGTACTGATGACAGTCCAGCCTGAAACTCCAGACCAACTGGGTGAGGGGGGGGGCATAGAGATGTTAAATAACATAGGAGAGAGAATTGCCCCTTGGGAGATACAATATACCAGAGGGTAATGCAGTGAGACCCTCTCTCCAAGCACCACCCTCTGTCCCTTACCATGGAGAAATGAGACCAGCCACTGTAAGGCTGTCCCATATACCCCCATGTTGGAAAGGTGGCGGGTCATTAGATTGTAATCAACCGTGTCAAATGCTGCTGTCAGATCTAGTAACAACAGCAGGACTGACCTGCCTTGAAATGGAATGTTTAAAAATTTCAGTCCTAGGAGTGAGTCAACTAAAGTGGATCAGATTAGGACATTTTCAATCAGAAAATTACAAGGTGTTTTACTCGAGAAATGACAAACACAAAAGAAATGGAATTGCTCTGATAGTGAGGTGAGATATAACACAAGCAAAATCCCCCTGAGGTTCTGACTCACAAGCTTTGTGTTATGAGACTGACACACTGACCACTGCTATCAAAGGCTCCATGCAGGAAGCTGCTCAGCTTTCTAATCATTAGAGGAGCCAGTGCAAATAAGGCAATTCCAACCCCCTCCTCTGCTGGCTTGGTGCTTTAAATGGCTATCTCTTGGGAAAGGTATTTGGCAAGTTTATCAAGGAGAATGGATTTGGAATATAATTTGTCTTTCAATGAAATGGTGTATAAATGGGTGTTGCACTGCCCTTCTGCTCCCCCCCCCCAGAGTTCCACATTGTTTCCCCCCCCCCAATAACATTACAATGCGAAAGCAAAGGGACAAGAAAGAAAAATTAGAAAGGCTATGGCATGGACATGTTGCATGATGGGAGGCGGAAAACAGGAAACAGGAAAACACAATGGGAGGGGGAGTGGCTACAACCTGGACTTAATGCAGAACACGAGAAGCGGGACAACTGCTGGCAAATGCTGACAAATGGTGCTAATGCGGAACCCCTCTGGCAGACCTGAAGCAACAGATCCAGCTTCAAATTGATGGTAAATGAAGACAAGGTCATAATGCGGAAATGGTCTCAATTGTATTCCAACTGACTTCTAACTGACTGAACAGCTCCACCTGCCAGCCCTCCTCCCAACATTCTGTCATCTCCCATTGGCTGCTCACAATAACAGGCAGAACTGGACCTGTCAAAGGGGCGTACTCCCAAGACAGTGTTTTTAGGACTACAGTCTAAAGTTTCTTAGGAGCATGCCTATACCTGAATCAGGTCTGACAAGTCATCCAGAATGACTGGTTGATTTGGAGGCAGGGTGACTAGTGTGGACTGCAGTGAAGACTTCTTTTCAATCCACACCTAGGCTATAAATGGGATCCCACTTGATGAAGGCACAGTGGACCATCAGTTGATTGCACTGTGTAGTCTGGGAAAATAAATAAGGAGAATCATAAAGTATTCATTGTGCTCATTGCTTAGACCAACTGCATATGGAGCAAAACAAACAGGCACTGAAGACAGAAGTCCATGCCATTCCTGGCACTGAACGAGCCTGCATTGTTTCAGTGATACAATACTTCCCTAATGGATGAACCTCCTGATACTTATATCAAGTGGTACACTAGTGGAAGATTGGGTTAGGGAGCCATGGTGGCTCAGAGGTTAAGACGCTTAGGTTGCAAACTGAAAGGTCTGTAGCTTGGCAGTTCAAGACCCGAGAGTGCCACGTGACAGAGTGAGCTCCCATCTCCGGCCCCAGCTCTTGCCAACCTAGCAGTTCAAAAGCAAGAAATTGCAAGTAGATAAATAGGTACCACTTCAGTGGGAAGGTAACAGCGTTCTGTGCAGAGATGGTCCACCAGGCCTTTTGTTGAGGACAGCAATGGGAAAGTATGACATCTGGCACTCTCATATATCCTCCCCATCCCTCGTACCCCCTCCGGGAGGCTGGAGAGCTGAATTTTCTCTTTTCTTTCCACCATCTTGTAATGTGTGTTGTTTCCTTATTGTTTATTTATTGACTTGTTTTTAGGAAGGTTTAATGCTGGTTTTAACTTAAACTATTTATTGTATGCTATTTTGTTGTAAGCCGCCCTGAGCCCTACTTTTAGGGAAGGGCAGCCTAGCAAATCCAATTTAATAAAAAATAAAAAATAAATACATCTCATATAAGGCCTCTATAATACTAGGCTGAGAACCCTCCAATAAATGAAGGTGTGGGAGAAGGAAGAAGACCGGGGAGGAACTTGGCCCCTGGGATACTGCAGAGGATTTATACCTCCATTCTGCCTGTGGTTATGTTCTTAGCATAGCCTGGGATACTGCAGAGGATTTATACCTCCTGTGGTTATGTTCTTAGCATAATCTCTGAAATGGAAGCCTGAATCTGGGTGCTAATCTCACTGTCCCTCCCTTTTCTCATCAAGAAGTATTGGTGCTGCCAGGAATCATTAGAAAGAAAATTTTGATTTGTGGAGTTCACCCCCTTTCTGTTTCCCATTGAATTACCAGCCAAGTCACATGCTACCAGTCATGTGATTGTTGCTGTTGAGTACATTCAACCTTCCCTCTCCATTACAAATTATTCATGCCCTTGTACTGAAACCAATATGCTAGAGTGTGTCCAAGTACTAGTCCCACAACACGACCTGACACTTTCCCCGAGGCAGGAGCTGGCTAGCTATTATGGAGTATGGAGTTGGCTAGCTATTATGACTGGAATAGCAAGCCATCCTTCCCCGGCTATTGTTTGAACTTCCAGGAGATTCCTCCTTTGTCAGAGAGGAGCCCAGGAACCAGACTGATATCCTCCTAACCACTGGGCCATACAAGACATTTCATAGGCAAGGCGCTCTGGGCATTCCCAGGCATGATGTTTGGATATTGGATGTGGGAAGCAGTGTGTGGACCAGATGTTATTGTTATGATATTTCTGCCATCACCCTTACATGCATGGGAACAACACTGATATACATTGCTGTCACCAGGTAGTTGTAGCACAATTGATGGTGACTCTGTGGACACGTTAGTACTTGTTTGCATTTGTTCTGCAGCTTCATTGCCTGGAGTGCCACTATGTCGTATACCAGAGTGGCATCAGCACAGCAGGACCATTGATGCATCTTGCCTGACATGAAACTTCCACTAATGTCCTGAGATCCATATCCCTCAAAGGTAGTTATGGATGTGGAAAAACTGAGCCATCCTAAGGAGGTCTACTTGGGGGCAAGTCCCACATATATAAATGGGGATGTGGAAAAACTGAGCCAACCTAAGGAGGTCTACTTGGGGGTAAGTCCCACATATATCAATGGGGTTTACTCTTCAGAACGTGTCCTTAGGATTGCAGCCTTAATTACTGTATCTTTCAAAAATGTTTCTAAATAAAAAGAGGTGTAAGAGGGTAAAGTGGAATGAAAATGGATGCTACTCTTTGACTGTTGTCATCTCCAGAGTAATCAAGGAACAAGGACAGGTTTGAAAATATTCTTCTCATGTGTTGCGCTTTTCATAAACAGTTTTACAAGCTTCCTAATTGAAATTCCTCCCTCATTTAGATTTTATTCATAGTACAGACCACATACAGAGCAGCCATACTTTCCAGTCCCAGGGGCAGTCATCAGTGTAAACATAAATTTTACCTAATTTGTATTCAGCCCTTAATACCAGATGCACAGACCCATAAAGCTCCTACCAACAAGATTACATGACCGTACAAATTTTAAGCCTGTACCTAATCATAATATCAACTCAAACAAATAAAAGGCTTGAGATTTAAACACGGACTTGACCTGGTCTTCAAAACAGCTTTTGTATGTGTGTTTAAAAAAGGTGAATGTCCTATATTCTGCAAGCAGGGCCAGTCAGGTCTCCTCAAGTGGCAGTGCCCTCTAGCTTGAATAATGAGGCTTGAGCATCAACAGGAGCTGGAGGCAAGACCCTGGAACAGGAACACAGGTTTCTACCTAATGAATGGGTTGATCCAGCAAGAACACAGGTTTCTACCTAATGAATGGGTTGGTCCAACAAGCCCCTCCCAGCCCAAGGCTTAAATAAGCTGAGGACAGCAGCTTCACCTGCTCTGAAAACAGCAGATCTAGCCAGGCTTAACTGGGGCCAGAATCCTACGAAGGATTATATCCACCATGCTCTGGCCCAGGAGACAGAGCACAGGCTGCCAGCCTGGCATTACATCTTCGCTGGGCCCGAATGAGAAGCCACCGGGGGACTTACTGGGACACTCCGGGAGAGGGGAGAGAAGTACAATGTGCTATGCCACCTGGAAATTATGTAGTCACATCAGTAACAGTGCTTGGTTTTGGGGGCAAAACTCTATGGTTTGAAGCTAGTTCTACCATAGAGTTTTTGCCCCCCCAAAGAAACAGCATCACACACACCCCCCGCCGCAACATCACCAACGTACCTACATCACTTCTGGGTGACATAGGCATGTCGCATTTGGGGCAGTAAATCTCCACCACTGATTGGCTGGCTGGCACTGGGGGATGAGCTAGAAACCAGGGGGTCCCCTGTGTGCCGGAGGGACCTGGCAACCCTACCTCACAAGCCCTCTGCCTCCACCAGTTTTGCTGGGTGGAAGCAGATTTTAGTGGGTTTATAGAGCACGTCCTGGACTGGTAGATAGTTGCCCTGACCTTGGAGGACAGAGAGAAGTTCTGGTGGAGGAGCTCCTTCTGCAGGTTCCTCAGGGGCAAGTTCTAGAGGATTTCCCACTGCAGGTTCCTCAGGGGCAAGTTCTGGAGCTGATGGGCCAAGGGCATCTGCCCTGCATGAGTCTTCTGCAGTTTCCTGATTTCCTCCAAGCCATGTCTCACATTTTTTAAAGAAGGGGGGGGGTCCTACAAGAAAACAGCCGTTAGATACCTCCTGTAACTGTTGAGTCTATTCAGCTAGAGTTCTGTTTAATTCCTGCATGAGTCTTCTGCAGTTTCCTGATCTCCTCCAAGCCATGCCTCACATTTTTTAAAGAAGGGGGGGGGTTCCTACAAGAAAACAGCTGTTAGATACCTCCTGTAACTGTTGAGGCTATTCAGCTAGAGTTCCGTTTAATCCAAGCCTAGAAGGGCAAAATTAACATTTGAAATTAAATTAGCATTTGAAGTAAAAGGCAGCCTGGGACCCAATCAGTGCGACTGGCTCCAATGGGGTGTGTGTGGAGTTTCATCTCAAGTTAGTGTCTAGAAGAGGGGTGATAAACAGGTGAATTTAGCAGCAGGGTAAGGAAGCCAGGGTGCTAGTCTCTCCCGGTCCCTAAAAGGGTAAGCACACTTTCCACAAACAAATCTACGTAAATAGGAATTTTATTAAAAAGGGGAATAAAAAAGAGAGCAATTATGAAAGTAGAATGCCAGCAGAGGGTTGAGGGCTATCCAGTGTATTGCACTGAGTGTAACATGTATGACTATTGCCCAGCTGGACAGAAGTCATGGGTGGGTGCTTGGTGCAAGGAGCTTCCGTTTCTCAGGGAATGAGTCTGCACCCTTGAGGTCAAGGTGGCTGACCTGGAGAAGGAGAGAGAGTCAGTAAGACACATGGATAAGACTCTCTCAGGGACTTGTTAGATGTGTCCCACTCTGATAATGGCAGGTCCACTGCTGTCAGAGAGCATGAGGGTCAAGGGGAAACAGGACATCATGCTGAAGAAACAGGGACTGGTTTCTCAGAAAGAACCCCTTCTACAGTTGGTGTACAAGTATTGTTTTGCACCAAGAAACCATCCCTGGGCAGGGAGGGAGGGAGGGAGGGAGACTCTCAATAGTTGGTGATTCAATCCTTAGGCACGTAGATAGATGGGTTGTGAACCCACATACTGACCGCCTGCCTCATGTGAAGGTAGTGGACATTCCACATGGTCTAGATAGGCAGGTAGACAGTGCTGGGGAGGAGCCAGTGGTTGTGGTACACATTGGCATCAATTATGTGGGGAAATGTAATTCTGTGATCCTGGAGGAAAAATTTAGGCTGTTAGGCAGGAGACTCAAGGCCAAGACCTCCAAGGTAGCCTTCACAGAAGTGCTGCCTGTTCCACACATGCAGGTCCAGCTAGACAGACACAAATTAAGAGTCTCAATGTGTGGATGATAAGATGGTGTAGGGAGGGAAAGTTTAAGTTTGTTAGGCACTGGGATGCTTCTTGGAACAAGCAGGACCTGTATAAAAGATATGGCCTCCACTTGTCCTGAGAAGGAACCAGGCTGCTAGTGCTTAAAAAAAGTGGCAGAGCAGTTTTTAAACTAAATCTTGGGGGAAAGCCAACAGATGAAATGTCTCTGGTTCGGAATGGCTCATCTCTAAGAGATAAAGGGGCAGCTGTTACTGTTCTAGAGGAAAATGGATTAGGACTAGCCCCTGAGAGCATGACAAACAATATTGACTGCCTGACAATGTCTACAGGCCACAGGAGGAATGTTGCAGGCCTAACCAATGTTCCCTCTAATCCCCACAGTATTGTGAATGAAAACTCTACCTTGTGAGTGAAAAAAGCTAGTAGCGTTAAAGTTGTGAGTGAGTCTACATTTAACTATCATGTAAACCTTGTAAAAATCTCAGAATGAATTTTTTAATACTGTATTTAAATTATATTTAAACATTATAAGAGAAAACAGAATCAAATCAAACTTCATAACAGAAGATGTTGTCCTCTACAGGGGTAGAGCATGCCTCTGGAGAATAGGTGTACCTGCCCCTTTCCAATATATTGGTAGGCCTATCCTCGGGAGAACAGGTCTACCCTCCCCTTGCCACTATATTGGTAGACCTGGCCTCTGGATAACAGGTCTACCCACCCCTTTCCACTATATTGGTTGCCTTGTGCTGAACCTTAGAAAACATACCAGCGCTTTGGGGGAGGGGGGGGACACTTGCAGTCTGCTTTGGGTTTTTTTTTAGTGAAATATGACAACCAGCATTAGAGGTCAAGTATAACAGAGATGGAACAATCACTGTCAGAACCCTGCCTAATGTAACAAACAGGAAGTTGCTTAAATGTTATCAAACTGCCCAAACTCAGGGCTGTAGCTAGCACGGGGCGTATGGGGCAATACCCCATCCCGAATTTTCAATGCCACACACGAAGCATCCCACCAGTGGCTGGAACATGTGGTGTGCTCACTCACCCTCCCTGAAGAGAGGGGAGCCAGGCAGCAGCCCGAGCCAGCAAGTGCCCTCCAAACCCATGCCACTTCACCTTGGCCGCCCAGAGCCCTCCTCGCATCTCCAAGCACCTGTCTCAGAAGGGACTCATCGCCTTCATCTCTTTCTCTGCCACTGAGGAGCCCCCTCTGCCTGCCCGTGCTCAACAACCACTTAGGAGCCCATCTGGCCAGTGGAGTGCATACCAATCCCAGCCTCGCCTCATGCCTCCCAGACTGCGTGCCGCCCCAGCTGCAAGGTGGACCCCTGGAGGTAAGGGGACCATGCGGCAAGGGTGGGAGGAGAGGTGGCTCTGGGCTGAGTAGATCACACTGCAAGAGTTCCTGCCTCCAACAGCCTACTGCTGCTCCCCAGTCTCCACCCCCACTCTGCACCAGCCCCACCATGCATGGCAACCTCACCGACCCTAGACTCACAGTCAGCAGTCCCTATAAAAAGGCACGGGGGGGGGGATGATGGAACTCACTTTAATTCACTGCCGCTCTTGACTCCAGATTAATACAGAGGCTCACTTGAACCCAGCTGAGCCCAGCAGCCTGCCAGACTGCAGCAGCGGCTGCGTTGTACGACTCTCCCCCTCCCCTCCCCAGGCCAGGGATCTTCCTCTGAGTTTTTTCTGTCCTCCCCTCTTTTGCGCGCACTTGGAGCCTTTTGGCCATTTACGATCCAAGGCGAAGAGCGCAAGAGACGAGACCCGCAGTCCGAGCTAAGAAGAACAAAGTCCTGCACTTCTTGTGCCTTGAGCTGTTTCTCAGGGCTGGTTTAAAAAATAAAAAGGCACGGGGGAGCCAGTCGAGCCGAGGGAGGTAATTAAAAGTGGGGGAAAGGTGCAGGGGAGCTTTGCAGGCCTTTCCCTGCCCATCCGCGTTAGCGGGCAGGCTGGGAAAGGCACGTGAAGGCCCCACCAAGTTAACTTGCTGCTGGGAGCTGGGGGCGGGTCTTCCTGGGCTCCTTCCTGTCGGAGAACTGCTCCAGTGCGCTCCGGCAGGAAATGACCCCTGCATGTGGACAAGGGTGACCCAGTAGATGTTGTTGTTTACCTAGACTTCCAGAAAGCTTTTGATAAAGTTCCTTATCAAAGGCTCCTAAGTAAACTCAACAGTTATGGGATAAGAGGACAAGTTCTCTTGTTGATTAGAAACTAGTTAATTAATGGGAAACAGAAAGTGAGTATAAATGGGCAGTTTTCACAGTTGAAGGTGGTAAACAGGACTCATTTCTAGGTTTGGTGCTTTTTAACTTGTTTATTAATGATTTGGAGTTGGAAGTAAGCAGTGAAGTGTTTGCAGGCTAAGTTTGCAGATAACACTAAGTTGTTCAGGGTGGTGAGAACCAGGGAGGACTGTGAGGCTGGGCAAATGGGTATCATCATGGCAAATGAGGTTCAACATGGCAAATGCAAAGTAATACACATTTGAGACAAAAATCCTAACTATAAATATATGTTGATAGGGTCTGAACTGGTGGTAATTCATCAGGAGAGATAACTTGCAGTCATGGTAGATAACTCCCTGAAAATGTTGACTGAGTGTGTGATGGCAATAAAAAAGGCAGACGCTATGCTGGGAATTATTAGGAAGGGGATTAAAAACAAATCAGCCAGTATCATAATGCCCCTGTATAAATCTATGGTGCAGCCTCATTTGGAATACTGTATACAGTTCTGATCACTGCACCTCAAAAAAGATATAATAGCATTGGAAAAGGTGCAAAAAAGAGCAACTAAAACGATTAAGGGGATGGAACACCTTCCCTATGAAGAAAGTTATAAAGGTTAGGGATCTTTAGCTTGGAGAAACGACAGTTGAGGGGTGACACGATAGAAGAAGTGAAAAATAGTTTTCTCCTTTTCTCATAAGAAAGAACTAATAAGAAGTAACGCATGGGCACTCGTTGAAATTAATGAGCAGTAGACTTTGAACAAATAAAATACTTACTTCACCCAAATAGTAATTAATACATGGAATTCACTTCTGCAGGAAGTGGTGGCGGCTACAAGCATAGCTTCAAGAGAGGACTGGATAAATATATGGAGCAGTAGTCCATCTTTGGCTATTAGCCACAAGGTATAGAAGGAACACTATGTCTGAGGTTGTGATGTTTTGTATTCTTGGTGCTTTGGAGGCAAGAGTGGGAGGGCTTCTGGAATTCTGTCCCGGCTGATGGACTTCCTGATGCACCTGGGTTTTGGCCCCGTGTGACACAGAGTGTTGGACTAAATGGGCCATTGGCTTGATATAACATGGCTTCTCTTGTGTTCTTATGTTTTCTTAAATGTCCTGATCATTCATTACCCTGGACAGGATCAATATCATAAGGACATGGGATAATCCAAGTCTTATGAGGAATCCAAGTCTTATGAGGAAAGGCTGAAAGAGTTGGGTATGTTTAGCCTGGGAAAGAGAAGGCTTAGAGGGAACATGATTACAGTCTTCATGTATTTGAAGGGCTGTCATGTAGAAGATGGAGCTGATATATACTCTCTTCCTCTGCACTGCAAGACTAGATCTAATGGGTGGAAATTACAAGGGAGTTGTTACCGGCTAAATATCAGGAGAAACTTCCTAACTGTAAGAGTGGTTGAGCAGTGGAACAGACTGCCTCGGGAGGTGGTGGATGCTCCTTTGCTGGACATTTTCAATCAGAGGCTGGATGACCATCTTTCGGGTATGTTGTAGGGCTATCTTTCGGCTATGCTCCTACAGAGTGCGGGGGTTGGACTAGATGACCTGCAAGGTCCCTTCCAACTCTAACATTCTATGATTCTATGAAGCTAATGTTGGATCAGGCCAATGGCCCATCCAGTCCAACATTCTGTCACACATTGGCAAAAAATACCAGGTGCCATCAGGAGGTCCACCAGTGAGGCCAGGACACTAGAAGCTCTCCCACTGTTGCCCCTCCAAACACCAAGAATACAAAGCATCACTATCCCAGACCTAGAGTTCCTACCTATACCTTGTGGGTAATAGCCACTGATGGACCTCTGCTTCATATGTTTATGCAATGTTTATCCATATGTTTCTCCAATGTTTCTCCAGTATGTTATCCATATATTTACCAATGTTTATCCATATGTTTATCTCACCTAATGCACAGACGCAAAAGTGCCATCAAGGCAAAGAAACCTGCACCTCTACCAACAACGGAAATAAGGCTCCTGAAATTTTTAGGAATGAGGCAGTAGTTGTGCAATTTCTTCAACTATGCCCTTCAAACATACAATGATGAAGAGGGAAAGGAATACAACCTTTTGTTTTTAGAACAATTCTGTGTTTTTATAAGTGAACAATGCTAACACTTACAGTTTGATTTTATGCAGAAGTAAATACCTGCTTCCCAAGTAAGTGAGCTTAACTTCAAGTTTTCAGTGCACATGAATAATTATGTATGTGTACAAATTCAGTAAGAAAAACCTGCAAGCATAATTCTTCAGTCATGCAAATATACACTTTCAAGGATTTAGGAGCCTTCTCCTTTTTACTAAAGTCAAAATCCTAGTCTGCGTACCATGTTTAGACCATCTGCCCAGGATTCTTTGTCAAAATCTCAGACTTTCTGTCAACCTGTGGCCCTGTAATTTTCCTTTGAATGGAACTGTGTTGGAGCCAGGCAGAAACATACACTCAGTGGTTTCAGGCAGGCTGAAAAGTCCAGTCCTGGAGCCAAGGTTGCATGCCCATAGCCCCAGGCAGATCAGCATCTATAACTTCTGTTTTCTGTTGCGGAGGACAATAAGAGGAAGCAGAGTGATTGAGTCAGTCCTCCCCTCTCCCAAACAGATTGTTGACGAAAATGTGACTGGGCTTGTGTGCAAGCAGCACCAGCTCTTGGATCCAGTGTTTCAGCCTAAGGGAATGCATTT
>NW_015171568.1:116451-119504 GCF_001447785.1 Gekko japonicus | reverse complement strand
GTGAAAGTGAGTGTGCTTTCATGTTGCCAGCTTTTGAATCAGCCCCCTCACGTTCCCCCGAACAGCCCTTTGATCTGCTGCAATTAGCAGGATACATTTAGTTAGAGGCCATGAAATGCTTCACTTGCTGATTTCTGCTATCAGATCCCTGTTAAAATTGGGGTGTGGGAGAAACCAGGCTGGCTGGCTTCCCTTTTTGCTAGTTGCCCACTCTAGGAGGGATATAACCTTGCTGGCTGAGAACGCCACATAAAATGCATACTTGAAATGGATTCTATTCCTACAACTTTCTACTTAAGAGAAATGATGCTAGCTAAAAGTTGTATCTTCCCAAAGCCTCTGATCTGAAAAGAATCTGGTAAGGAGAGCAGCCTGCTCCTAAGGAGATCAAGAGATTAAGTTCACTGTTGCTCATCTGAGAAATGTGGCAGCAGTGGCTAATTGCTCTTGGGTCCTAGTCTGCCATCTGACATCATATTTACTTTGCGTCAAAGCAGTATAAATCCTCCAGAGTTTTGTCTCCTTTTAGTTGTCCATACACTTTGCTGGGCAAAGTCACACATCACAAAGACGCAGAAGGAGGAAAAGTACAAGTGATAGATGCATCCTCTTTGTAAAGCTGGTGCCGCTCATATTGAAAGAGAAACATGAGTTCCCATTTCCCAGCCATTTACTGGGAGTGTTGAAACAGAATGTGGGAGCCACTGGCACTTCTTTGGCTCCAGTTTCGTGTAAAGTGCAAATAAAGCCCCCCACAGCTTCTTCATCCAGGGGAGGGATCTACCCTATGGCGGGCTAAATGTCAGCTCAGTCTAAACAGGGAGAAAGAGGTATTTTGTGCACACCAGGAAACAAAAGATGGCAACAGGAGGGGGGAGATCATGCAAGTTCGTGCTAGTGGGGTTGGGGGTTAAATGGAAACAGAAAGGGCAGCCACTTGGTGTGAAGCAGTGACAAAGTAAGCCTGCTGGAAGGGAAGGAGCTGTTTCAGATGTGCCTCAGTATACTGCCTGCCTGCACTAAGAGAAAAGGCTAATTCTAATTTCCCTTAGAATTATATAGGAGGACACTGTCTTTTGCTTATATGTGTAACCCAGCTGATGTGCAGTCATCTTACAAAATAAAAGAAGAGGAGGAGAAGGAGGAGGAGATTGGAGTTGTACGCGGCCTTTCACTACCCGAAGGAGTCTCAAAGCAGTTTACAATCTCCTTTCCCTTCCCCTCCTCACAACAGACACCCTGTGAGGTAGGTGGGGCTGAGAGAGCTCTTTTGAGAATGGCTCATGAGAGAACAGCGCTGAAAGAACTGATAACCGACCCAAGGACACACCAGCAGCTGCATGTGGAGGAGTGGGGAATCAAACCTGGTTCTCCCAGATTAGAGTCCATGCTCCTAACCACTACACCAAAGATATATCCTTTCACGTGGAGCTTCACTTCTAAAGTATGTGCCAGGATGACAAAGAAGGCTGATGTGTGTGGGGGGTGGGTGATAAACAGTGGAAGAATGTGATTATTCCTGTTACACACATTTAGGATGCAGTACTCAGGAGATAAAACACACATCCTCGTTGTCCCAGCAATTCTCTCTCGAAAGTTAAGAGGGAGCAAGAAGGGGCTCCTCGGGGAAGCCCTGTGTTTAAGAGCAGTTTCTCTGTGGTGGACCATACCTTTAAAGGTAAAGGTTCCCTTGCTCGAAAGCCAATGGAATCCGACTCTAGGGTTGCGGTGCTCATCTCCGTTTCAAAGCTGAAGAGCCAGCGCTGTCCAAATACGTTTCCGTGGTCATGTGGCCGGCATGACTAAACACCAAGGCGCACGGAACGCTGTTACCTTCCCACCAAAGTGGTACCTATTTATCTACTTGCAAGTTCTTGCTTTCGAACTGCTAGGTTGGCAGGAGCTTTACAGGGATGTTAATTCTTTAAAAAGGCAAAGAACAAGTGGACCCAGGTGACCAGTCATTGTACTTGTAACCCCACATAACAGCAGACAACCCCTCTCCTTGGCTGTGGAGGAGCCAGTGACAGGGTATGACACAAAGGTCTTTGCTGTTATTTCATGAAGATTTGTTGCCATGGTCTCTGCATATTGCAGCAGCAACTGGAAGAGAGGTAAAACTGTAATGCTACAAAGAATGGTAAGGAAGCCCTGTGTTTAAGAGCAGTTTCTCTATGGTGGACCATACCTTGACTACAGGGATGTTAATTCTTTTAAAAGGCAAAGAACAAGTGGCCCCAGGTGACCAGTTATTGTACTTGTAGCCCCACAAAACAGCAGACAACCCCTCTCCTTGGCTGTGGAGGAGCCAGTGACAGGGTATGACACAAAGGTCTTTGCTGTTATTTCATGAAGATTTGTTGCCATGGTCTCTGCATATTGCAGCAGCAACTGGAAGAGAGGTAAAACTGTAATGCTACAAAGAATGGTAAGCTCTGCTGATATTTTAAAGGATAATTGCCATGAGCAGTGATGGTATAGGGAAGGAAACACAGGGAGACTGTTGTTCCCCTTGTCATTCCCTTCCTGAATTCCTACTCCACAAACTTTTTAAAAGGCTGATTTTGAATTTACGCCAATGTAAATTGTGAGTAGTAATTGTTGCTCCCTTGATTGATACTCCATATTAAAGCATAAAATGCAATAGGGGGAAAAATAACTAGTTGACAGGCAACTGGCACGCTGTTTACAATCCACTTGTCCAGCACCGCTCCATCTTTCTGTTATGGAGCCTGTCTTAACCTGACGTGTTTTATTATGTGTTCAGAATGAATTTTGTTTTGATGGTTTGGAAGCAAACACACCGTAGCTTCCCAACTGCCTTGGCATTCCTATTTAAATAAATATTCTGTATAGTTTATTCATACTGATACAGTTCCTGCTTCTCAAGTGGAAAACAGTCACGGCTGTTTGCATATAAATTAAATATTCACAGACTGAAAATTCTGTACTGCCTATACCATTAAAGCTGATTTTTAAAAATATATATCAATTTGAGTGGCAAGAGTATGCCAGATTAGTTCCCCCCCCCCCCACTTTCTTGGCATTGCATT
>NW_015171568.1:90485-116231 GCF_001447785.1 Gekko japonicus | reverse complement strand
CCTCTTCGACACCTGACAGGCAGCTGCCTGTCCAATGTAGGATGGGGAGGGGGGAGGAGTATTAGAAGCCACTGTGGAGGCAGGGCTGGCAGACTCCCTTGTGACTTTAAGCACCCTGCAACCACTGCTGCACCTGACAGACAACCCCCTGTTAGGTGTAGGAGGTAGGGGGAGTGTGTTGGAAGCCACCCTACCTCCTCTCCTACACCTGACAGGCAACTGCCTGTCCAGTGTAGGAGGGGGAGGAGTATTAGAAGCCACTGTGGGGGTGGGGCAGCACTTGACAGACAATCGCCTGTTATGTGTAGGAGGTGGGGGGAGTGCGTTGGAAGCCATCCCACCTCCTCTCCTACACCTGACAAGCAGCTGCCTCTCCAGTGTAGGAGGGGGAGGGGTTAGGAGTATTAGAAGCCACGTGGAGGTGGGGCTGCACCTGACAGACAACTGCCTATTAGGTGTAGGAGGTGAAAGGAGGGTGTTGGAAGCCATCCCACCTCCTCTCCTACACCTGACAGGCAGCTGCCTGTCTAGTGTAGGAGGGGGAGGAGTATTAGAAGCCACTGTGGAGGTGGGGCTGCATCTGACAGACAACCCCCTGTTATGTGTAGGAGGTGGGGGGAGTGTGTTGGAAGCCATCAGAAAGGCTGGGCCAGCAGCTTTGCTTCATTTCACAGATGGTTCTTGGCCACCTGATTTCCTCAACTGTCATTAGCTCTGTGCAGTCCCCTGTAACTGTGGTTGTTGTTTTTTTTACCTCAGAACACTGAGCTCTGCAGCTGAACAATCAGAGAGGGGGGGTGCAAGTAGGCAGTTACCTGGCAGCCACATAGGAATCAATGGGGGGAGCACATTTTACCCCCTTTGAACCCCTTAGGGGTCGAATTTCTAAAAATCCCATCTTAGTCAGCACCTATGCCTTGGTAGGAGCGCTCTCCCCAAATTTGGTGTCTCTTGGTCCAGTGGTTTGGCCTGGGTGTTGATTTTACGGTGAGGGGACCTTCTTTTATATATATAGATGCATTTCGTTTACCAAAAATTACTGGAGAGGTGTGCAAGAAAGGAGATACGAGCCAGCAGCAGCCACATCTCCACAACATGTAGTTAGATCCTAATGTTGTTCTCATAATGTCCTACCACAGTTGATTCAGTAACACAAGGCCAAGCCTGTGCTGGTGAGCAAAAAAGTCAAAAGCAATTTGTAGAAAATAACTCTTTTAATGATGGAAGAGAGCACGTGTGTTCAGTGATCCAACTGACATACAAGTGAGTTTGACAAATTCTTACCCACAAGAGGGCTTCACATAGAAGATTTGTTTATTGTGTACATCTGCCCAAACACATTGTTTCCATGAGGGTGATCAGCAGTGGCACACATGAAGGCACAGACGGACGCAGAGAAAAGTTTTTGGATGTTAACATTTCTGCATCACCATAGGAAAGAACAATTAAATGGTGCCCATATGGAGGAAGTAGCATTTGAACAGTCATGATCCTCTGTGGAATCTAATATTGTTACCCGAACTGGTCCAAAGACGGTTCCAGGAGCCCAGATCAGCTCTGTTTACAGAGGTGGGCGGTGCGTGAGTTCTAAATCCGTGTATCCAGAGGTCAGATTGGTGTTGAAAGCTCGCTATTTCCCAGGAAGTCAGACAACAGCTAGGTTTTATGAATCAATGTTGCCTTTACTAAAGCAGTTTCTTCAGACATACAAAAACAGATACATACAAGATTCGCACAAGCTCCTTAGTTACAATAGGAAATAGACACAATCAGCATGGAAAATAACAAAAAGCATCAAATAAGGGGAATGACTTCACAGGGATGCGATCATACTTATCTGAGGTCTGCTGAGAAGAAATCTCCTCTTAGGAAAGAAGGGCAGCTAACGCATCAACTGGTGAACTCTGAAAACACACACAGGCTGGTCCAGCCAAGCCACGTGCGCGTTCCCTGGTCGCGACTCCGGGGAACTTAGAGAGTCACCTGAAGCACCTTAGTGCACGCTAAGGGAAGGAAGAAGAGGCTTGAGAGAGAGAGAGAAACAAAGCCGTGTTTCTCCTTTTAAAAGCTATGTTTTGGGCATGGCCTTACCTGCCATAAACTTTCAGGGTCCATCCTCTATCCTATGGCTATAGGTCCAAAGGGGGGTGATGTCCTAATTAAGGGAAAGGGGGCAATATGCAGATATTCTATCCTACATCAAAGCGGGGGCCATGTGGTGAGGTGTGAACCTCCATTTCCATTAGCAACCTTTGACTTGCATAGATGTTGCTGGTCCAGAGTCATAAACAGTGTTGTCTTTTTGATGCCCAAACCAGATAGCAGAGAGAGTTGCGTGTGTTCCCACAGTCCATCAATGGTGGCCAAGCCTGTTGTTTCTCCAAATGTCTCCTGGTACATAATGGCGATGACCTCCTCTGACCAGAGGGCCTCTGAGAGATTCCAGGGAAGCATGTGCTTAGTGGCAGGCATCTCAGCAATGCCCATCCGTAGGCAGCATGAGGTGAAAGGCCAGCCATTCAAACACATGGGTGATCAGCAGAGAAAAGTTTTTGGATGTTACCATTTCTGCATCACCATAGGAAAGAACAATTAAATGGTGCCCATATGGAGAAAGTAGCATTTGAACAGTCATGATCCTCTGTGGAATCTAACATTGTTTGTGTCTAGTTAAAGTTAAAATAGTACATTTTAGGTTAAGTAAAATCTTCACCATAACTAGTTTATTGAATCTGGATCAAGCCTCAAAATGAGGCCTTTGGCACACTGTGCTTTAGTATTAGCTATATCCATCAGTTCCACAAATAGTATCACAAAAAGCAACATTTCCTACAATAAATGGAAGCCTATTGATTCTTCCCTTGCTCATCCCAGTATTTTATCAAAAACGAAGGAAAGCATCTTTCAGCCACTGTTTTGCAATGTGAAAGCATGACATAGCCCTGGGCACTAACTCTGTGGAATCTGATACCATCGCTGCTGGTATCAATGTAGATTGTCACTTGGCAACAAGATCCTCAGTTGCTCAGGAGAATTAATATCCCTCCAGTTATGTCCAACTGCATAAAGTATATTAATAAATAGAAGGTCAAATATATGCTAATTAATATGAACATATTTTGCAAGCCTTTCATATTTCCTCCATCTTAGCCAGACCGGAAGCCTACTCATCACTAATATTATCTACAATATTTCTGGCCCTATTAATTTCTCCTGAAATGTTTTTTCTTAATTTTTGTTTTTCTGCCATAGACTCTTTTCTGAAACCCACTGCTTCGCCACTTGGGTTTGGTGCTTGCTGTTTTCAGTTCGGCATCAAAAATAATGTTAAGTGTTATACGGTTTGCCAACCACTCTTTATTCCACTGTCAGTTTGCATTTCATTCTCTGCTCTGATTACAGTTAACGATCCTGTTCTCTTTGTTCTTAACTTAGAATTCAGTGCCACATGCTACACACCACCACTCACTCCTTTCTTCCTTTGAATGCAGCTCCTGTCAAAAGCTTTTCTATATTTGCTTCCAACAAAATAATTTCTGCAGCAGCTAGGCTGGTGGTACCATCCAGCATCCCCTTCTGTCTACAATGACAAAACTCCCTTGTCCTAAATATAGGGATATTGACATTATACATACAAGGTGGTGTGATAGATTTTGACATGGCCTTTCCCTCAAATTTGGTTTTGTTGATTTATCTGTAACCCTTATAAACAAATGCATTAGAACTTAAGCCAATTCAGACTGGGGTTGAATTCAACAAGGGTGGTTTAGAGTGATTTTTGCCAGCACTGTCGGCTGCATCAAAAAGCTCTCCCCTTTTGGTGGCTTTTGATGGACAATATTGAAAGGGGAGTAAAAGTAATTGCCATGCAAAATGTAGGAAATTGGTGATCTGGTTGGTTGGGGTCATGCACTGGCCTGATGTAGTAAGCATTGCCCTTTCGTTTGACCTCACTGATCCTGTCATGTAACCAGATCTGATTGACTACATGGTGCCCTGGTGTCATTGTATGTTCTCTGTGTTCCCTGATTGGTCTGAATCATTCTAGGAAGAAGAACAAAACTACAATCAAAACAAAATGGCACTAAGGCAGCATATAAAGGGGAAACAATGGCAGCAAAACAGGTTCCCAAAGCAAGGGAAAGGAGGGAACATTTCACAACTCATGTATATGCACACACGCCAAGCTGTATGTTGGCCCCAAAACTGAAATACATGAACAGCATTCAGTCAGACCCATTAACTGCATTGTAGATTCGATTATGCACACAACAGTAGACCCACTGTCTGTTTGTCTTACATTGACACAAAACCCATGAGCTTGTTACCATTTACACCTTACAGAGCTGATAATTCTGGAATGCTGTTTCAGTGACTGGGAGAGTTTCCTGGTAAAGGAGAATAGTTCGGTTTAATAACTCACTTTTACATGTATTCATGATTAGGGATGGGCACAAACTGGCTCACAAACTAAAGTTCATGATAACTTTTGGCTGGTTTGTGCTTCACAAAGTTCATGGCAGGTCACTCGGCACAAACTTTCCACAAACTTTCAAGCTGTTCATGAGTGAAGACAGACTGTCTCCACTCAATCAAAATGTTTACAGAGCTTCAGGGAAGCAACTTGGAGGGCATGTAGAGGAGCATCCCGGGGAGGTCCCTTGCAACTTTGATGTCTCTAGCTTGCACAGGATCCGTTCTGTACTCTCCTGAACCTTGGTCATTTTGACAGATTCAGATTCAGGAGTGTATAGAATGGGTCCTGTGCAATCTAGAGACATTAAACTCACAGCGGACCTCCCATGGATGCTCCTCTACATGCCCTCCATGTTTAGTGTCTCCAGCTTGCACAGGATCAGTTCTATACACACCTGAACCTCCTGAACCTGCATCTGTCAAAATGACCACTGTGGTCATTTTGACAGGCACAAGCTCAGGAGGTGCAGGAATGTATAGAACAGATCCCCACCCTGATTCCACTTGCAGGGGAGGGAGTGCTAAAAGTTGCATGAATAAATAAATCCTGTGCAAGCTAGAGACACCAACCTTGGAGGGCATGTAAAGGAGCATCCAAGGGAGGTCAGCTGCAAATCTGCAGGCGGTCACTTTGACAAGTGCAGGTTCAGGAGTGTATAGAACGGATCCTGCACAAGCTAGAGACACCAAGGTTGCAGGGGATCTCCAGATGACTCTTCCTCTTTGTGTCCCCAAGTTTGGTGAGGATTGAATGTATGGGTCCATGTTATGGCCCCACAAAGAAGGTGCCCCCAAGAAAGTGCTTTCTGGGGAAATTACAGTGCCCATTAAGCACTTTCCTGGGGGCACCTTCTTTTGGGGGGCATTACACAGGCCCCGTAAAGCCAATCTTCACCAAACTCTGGGTACAGATAGAGGAGAGTCAGCTGGAGTTCCCTTGCAAGCTTGGTATTTCTAGCACACCAGGGGGCCATTCTACAACCTCACAAACTAAATATTTGGCTAAAAGTTTGTGACGGTCCGTGGTTCATAAACAGGGCACAGCATGAACCATGAACCAAACTGAATTGCATTTGTCCAGTTTGTGCCTAGTCCTATTCATGATTAAATTGCAAAAAAACAGTATATTTTATAATTCATTTATAATTCATTTATTCATTTGGGATATTTCTATGCCACCTCTTCAGAGTCCTTCTTGGGGCAGCTCATTATATTTACTTGTTTCTGCCTGAAAATCAAATTAAGGATATCAGCACAGGTCAGAAGCCCTTGGTTTGTAAGAAAGGGGTTTATGTCTTTGATATGCACCACTTCCTTGTACATTTAACCTATTTAATTGTTTATAACAATGTAGTCATTCAGTGCATGGAAGCAGTCATAGTTCTCTGAGGAGATTCACATGTGTCCTGCCTACCATGATCAACAGTACAGTTACTTACGTCCATATTGTTATTTGCATATACATTAAGGTATCAGGGGATTCCATTTTCATGGCTATTTATTTTCAATGTATTACTAGCATTAAATTGTCTTTTAAGATTATTATATTTTAATCTAGATAGAGTCTTATTTCTTCAAGCCCTCCCTCACATACAAAAGCTGTCAGGGAAGCTACGCTTATAATAGACTAACAAATATGAGGGCATATTTCATAGAAATGACAACATAGTTATTTCCCAACATGGTACCTGAAGCAGTTATTTGATTGCCTAAATATGTGGCATTGGCAATCTTTCTTTCTTTCTTTTTTATTACATCCCAGTTCCCTTACAGATACTGAGCTCATCTGAGAGGAGAACAGCCTATGATGTTAGAACACATATTTAATTGATGGCGAGGGTAACAGATGGAGAAAGTGCTGCCTTGTTGACTGTAGGAAATCACATTCAGCTGAGCAGGAACAAGAGGATTTATGTAAATAGGAGAGATGATTTCTTCCTGCTATACTCCAGTGTCATTTCTGTGTTGATCTCCAAAAGTGGGAATGTCCAGGTCTGACCTGGCTAAAAGACCACTAAGTATGGCCCAAAAGAAACCCGCTGGGAGAAGGGGAAACTGTAGAAAACTACAAGAAGCAGAGTGCAGCTTTCAGTGAACAAGAATCCAGGCAGCAGATCTAGTCAGGGCCCAAGAGAACTCCCAGTGGACAGCAGCCATTCAACTAATAAGGTTAGTGTGAATCTAAGCTTTTAAGTGGCACAGCAAGCCTACTCTATGCCTAAGCCTTGTCCTTCATCTATGAGCTGGCAGAGGTTTTACAGGGCAGGGCCCTGGCTCTAAGTCTTGTACTTAATAGTAAAGTATGCCATGCATCAAAGAAGGGAAGAGGTAAAGCTGTTTCAAAGCAGGGATTGAGTGTTGGCTACCATGGAACACCCCCAAACTGTGTATCATATTAAAAAAAACCAACGGACAACTTCCTCTTTGCCCATGCACCTTTATGTGTATAAACCAATTCTACAACACCATTTTCATCAGCTCCTGATCTGTCTCTTCTTCCTCACATACCACATTCCTGTAAGCAAAACTATCTCATCAGCCAAAGCAACTCTTTGGGAAGAAATCAGATGAACTGGAGAAAACTAAGAAAAGATTACTCTGCTGTTTCCTTCTCCCGTCATTTCAGTGCTGTATGGCAGTTACAGCTACTAAGCAGCAATCAGATTGCAGTAAGCAGCCTGCTTGTGTGCCTGCATTTGCATTGGTCACTTTTCTAGCCATTTTTGCCATCCTAGTTCTGAAACAAATGGTATACCCTTCTGGGTCTAAATACACCTAAACAATGGCCGTTTTCTTTTGAAACTGACCAAGGAAAAAATATTTATTTATTTATTAAAATGGATTTGCTAGGCTGCCCTTCCCTACAAGCACGGCTCAGGGCAGCTTACAATGGAGCAAAATAAAATAATTTGATTTAACAACACCCTGGCTTATCCCCCACCCCATTCAGTGGCTGATCCAGGCCACAGTAACATCGACATTAGACTACTTTGGTCTCCTGTCAAATTCAGTTCAGAAACTCCAACTGGTCCAGAATGCTGTGGGAGCTCGATGGAGCATGCCTATTACTCCCATCCTGCAAACCCTCTGTTGGTTCCCCATTTGTTACTGAACTCAGTCTAAGATATTGGCTATCACATATAAAGCCCTTCATGGTTTTGGTTACTCTGGTTTATGGGACCACCTCTCTCTCACCATGACAACTCAGCTCACGTCAGCAGGGGCTTCTGCAGGTGCCAACCTGCGAATGAGCAGAATCAACAACTACCCGTACACAGGCTTTCTCCGTTGTGGCCCCCCACCTTGTGGAACAGTTTGCCTGAGGAGGTCAGGAAGGCTCCCACTTTCCTGGTCTTCCACAAACTATGCAAAACTTAGCAAAAGAGGGCTTTTCTTCACAGGTAATAAGGCTGCACAGTACAAAATGGTTTCACAAACTTACTCGGATCAGTTATTGGGACTTGTGGTCTTTGCTGCTGTATATAGTGTATTGTAAGGAGGATCCGATTATGTAATTTCTGTGCTGTTTAATGTGTCAAGGTGGTTCTTTCTGGTGCTTCCAGTCTTCTAATACCCTGATGCATCAGTTACTGACTATCCTATTTTGTGTGTGTAACCCACCTTGAGTCCATGTGAAAAAGGCAGACAGGAAGGAAGGAAGGAAGGAAGCTTTATTCTATTCCCCCATCCACCCCCACTGAGTATTAAAAGCAAAGTCATTCTTAATTTTTTGTAGTTTCCTATTTTATCTTCTTTATATATGTGTACTAGGGCTAAAGGGAAGGTGAGTGGAAGAGCAAATAATAAACAGTATTTCCATGTGTGCATGGCCTAGCTGTAATCCTGGTGGTGGCCCCTAATAAGAGCTATGACATTGACATACGAACCACCATTGTGTGAATATGTCTCTAGCTTCTTTTTTATTTCTCTGTTTTTTCTTTTTGGGCAGTGGGGATGTTGAGGCCATTTTAGAACAGAGCCTCTTCTCCTATTTTCAGTTAAAAGGATCATGAAAGAATTCTTGCTGAGACCCCAGAGAGACACTGCCAATCACAGCAGACAATGCTGGCCTTGAGAAACCAGTGGCCTGACTCAGTATAAGGTAGCTTCATTTCTAGACATGATGTCCCTGGGAGATGGCTTGTATTTTTTATTCTGTAGGAGTTTTAAATATCTGTCAGGCACATGGTGTCATTAACTCTGAAACTCTACAAGTTCACCCAAATAGTTGCTTGTTTCTTATGAATTCGTTTTGGGGAGGGAATGGTTTGGAAGGTGAATTCTCATTTTCTTTACCTTGGATTCAATATGCCTTTTTGACTGTGTTTCAAAATCAATTTTTGCAGCTTTATCAGTACTACTCTTGAGTGCCAGTTTCTTTTCTTCTCATCCATAATGGAATCATTGCATCCTTTAAGATTTCTAATATGCTCTGTAAGTGGAAATATCTCATACATACAATTGTTTCCCCTTAAAGATAATAATTTTTGGACAATACTTTTTTTTTTTACATAAGAACATAAGAACATTTTTTTTACATAAGAACATAATGTTGCATCAGGCCAAAGGCCCATCCAGTCCAACACTCTGTCAACACTGTCACACAGTGGCCAAAAATATCAGGTGCCATCAGAAGGTCCACCAGTGGGGCCAGGACATTAGAAGCCCTCCGACTATTGACCCCCAAAGACAGAGCATCACCTGCCCCAGAGTCCCTATCTATACCTTGTGGCTCAATAGCCACTGATGGACCTCTGCTCCATATGCTTATCTAATTCCCTTTTGAAGCCTTTCATGCTTGTAGCTGCCACCACTTCCTGTGGCAGTGAATTTGTATTATGTATTATGTTTGATCTTGCTTTTATGAAACAAAACTTTCTTGAAACAAAAACTAAATCTGCTACCTAGACATATCCTGAGGACAGCCCAGGGACAGAGCATGTACTCATCAAAGCCACTGAACACAGTCTGTTAATCAAAGGTATACAGTCATGGCATATGCTTACAACTCTCTGTCCCTAAGCAATATAGTATATACATGGTATCAAGCACCCATAGATCACAACGCAATCCAGGCTACAATTGTTGTTGTTGTTCAGTTGCACAGTCGAGTCCGACTCTTTGCGACCCCATGGACCAGCTCCCACCAGGCCCTCCTGTCTTCCGTCGTCCTCTGAAGTTGGCTCAATTTCATGTTCGTTGTATCGATGACACTGTCTAACCATCTCATCCTTTGCCGTCCCCGTCTTCTTTGATCTTCAATCTTTCCCAGCATCAGGGTCTTCTCCAGTGAGTGCTCCCTTCTCATTTGGTGGCCAAAGTATTTGAGCTTCAGTTTCATTATCTGGCCTTCCAGGGAACAGTCAGGGTTGATTTCTTTTAGGATTGACTGATTTGATCTTCTTGCAGTCCAAGGGACTCTCAAGAGTCTTCTCCAGCACCATAGTTCAAAAGAATCTATTCTTCGGCGCTCGGCCTTCCTTATAGTCCAACTCTCGCAGCCATACATGACTACTGGGAATACTATTGCTTTGACCATGCGGACTTTTGTTGGCAGGGTGATGTCTCTACTTTTTATCATGCTGTTTAGGTTCGCCATCGCTTTCCTCCCAAGGAATTTCAATTAGAAAACAGGAAATAACTTACTTTCAGAGCACAAAACTCAACTACATATTACCTGTCATGTCATATGCATTATAATTGATATGGTCAACCACAGACATAAACAAACATAAAAAGACAGTTGTGAAGCTAGCCCTGATTATCTCAGGGCTGCTGAGTGGGTGGGGAATTAGGATGGAAAAATTCTGGCGTTCCTGGTCAGCTGGTGGGCCTGTGGAGTTGCAAGGGTTCGGCTTATAAGTTGATGATATTTGATAGATCTTTCCCCTTCCAGTCCCAGATAGGACTGCCATATGAAGAACTCCAAAATGAGAAACAGATTGTAAAAAACAAATTATATTGTCTGAACAATATTATGGAATATATGGTCTTTATAATTGATTACATTAATGTTGTTCTTTTCAGTAGCGGTTCGGTTCAGCTCTTCTTTTCTGTGTGTATTCTGTAATAAATCAAAACAGGAACAGTTCTTGGAGATAAGGAACAGGTGGCAAGGCCAGTCCCAGCTATTGCTTGGAGGAAGTACTTTGTTCATTCTATATTTCAGGGAGCTCTCTAGGAAAACATGTGCCGGCTACTTTCCCTTCCTTTCCCTTTATTGTTGCCATTTCCTTCCAGAAGTCTTCAATCTTACTCACTGGAAACAGGAACCCTGCGCAACAAGGTGACAAGGGGACTGGACAGATGTCGGCAATTTCTCATTCATCTCAGGATGCAAATGCACTGCTATCAGGTCTGTGGCAATTCTGGACATAATACAAAGATATTTTTTTCTTCTTTGGCTACTTTTTTTCTGTCCAAAAGACTGTCTGGCACTCAGACAGGGAAAATGAGATCTGATTAAGTCCACTTTTCATGTCTCTGAAGCATTCAGACACTGTGACTTGGTTCACATTTTACATCTATTTGTGCAGCGACAGCAAGAGACTGGGATGATTCACCAGTGCTGTTGTGTACAAGTCAAAGGATGAGCTGATTGCATGTCTTCAGTAGGAGCTGTTGTACATTAACAGGTGCATCATGGCAGATGAATGAGTTTCACCTGAGTCTGGAATATCCACATCTTCTGATTGGAACTCTACACTGGGTGGAATATTTGTCTTGTAATGTAGAAGATGGGCACAATGTGAGAAATGTGTAGGCCTGCATGAAGAAATCTCCACTGAAAGAAAGATGGTGTCAACATGGCACCAATTGAGCACTGGATGTATCAGTCTTATCACCACTGCAGCATATATGAAACCTTAAAAGTCATTATTAGGGATGTGCATCTTGAAAAAACCCAGTATTTTTCAGATTCAGATGTCAGGGAGCTGAAAAATATCTGTATTCCCAGTTATATGGGTTACAAATACCAGTTCGGCATTCAGATCTGGGGCTTTTCGGGGGGGAGGGTGATTCCCAATAATATTTGGTTCCATTATTCCCTAAGGGGACTCTTTCTGGAGGGCTAGAGGGGCTGTTTTGGGGTTGTTGTTTTTTTAGCAAATTGCACCAAAATTGCAGCAAAGCTGCTGATTCCTGTTCTTTAAATAACCCCAAGTTTCAAATGAAGCTGACCTCTTGAACAAGGTTCCCTAGCCATTCACCATGGGGGGGGGGGCATTCCATGCTTTCTTCAAGGCAAAGAATAGTCAAAAACACAAGAACAAGCAATGCAACCCCAGGTCAAAATCCTCCCAAAGTGGACAGAATCAACAAGCACAAAGAATCAATGCAGAACCAGGGAATCCGAGAAGAAGTACAGGACAATGTGGCAAGCCTAACACAACAGATATACAATCCAAACAATCAAGCCAATGCCAAACCACAGTATCTTCCAAGCCAAACAGAATAGGAATGCTGTTGGCAAGCCCAGAAAATGTAAAATCAGAGAATCCAACTCAGTGTACAACCCAAGAAATCAAGGCTAGTCAAAACAGAGAATCCACCACAAACCTTAAATCCAACACAAACCAACTTGCTCAAAGAACACAGTATTGCAAGGCCCATAGAAATACTTTCAAAGCTCAAAATCTATGCCAAATCAATCTGAAACTAACCCCTGGAAAGAAAGCACTGACAGAGACACATAGCAAAATTCAAGAAAAAAATAAGAGAGAAGAGATTGGATTTATACCCCACCCTTCACTACCCAAAGGTGTCTCAGAGCGGCTTACAAATGCCTTTCCCTTCCCCTCCCCACAACAGACACCCTGTGAGGTAGGTGGGGCTGAGAGAACTCTTGACAGAAACTGCTCTTTTTCAAGAACAGCTGTGCCAGAGTTATGGCTTGCCCAAGGTCATCCAGCCAGGTGCAAGTGGAGGAGTGGGGAATCAAACCCGGTTCTCCCAGATTAGAGTCCGCACACTTAATCACTACACCAAACTGGCACACTTAACCACTACACCAAATAAAGTCCTGTGAGCCTTAAAACATTGGCTCCCAATATTCCAAATATTTCCAGGACTCTTCAGGACCCATTTCCCGGTATCCTGGAAAATTCCAGATACTATCCAGAGATATAAGTATATCTGGAAAATACTGATAAGGTAGCAAACTAATAAACCTTTTAAATTCTTTCATTAGGTATGGGAGAACCTGCTGAAATGTTCTTATGTAATAACATAACAAGAGCCCTGGTGGATCAGACTAATTGATCATCCAGTCTCCAAACCTGTTTCACACAGTGACCAACTAGAAGTCCTACAAGCAGAGCATGGAGGCCAGGATTTCCTTGTGGTAGTCTCAAGCAACTGTCTCTGAATATGGTGATCGCATCCCCCACCTCCATGAAATTTTAAATGTTTTTAATGTGTTATATATATTTTAGTTGATTTTATGAGCAGCATCAGGAGCTAGTTTCTGTCTAAAGGGCAAGGTATAATAGTTAATAATAGCCATCATGGACCTATAGTCCATACATTTCTCTAATCCTCCTTTAAATTCATCTAAGTTTGCGGCCATCAGTGCATCCTATGGAAATGGTTTCCACAAATTAATTATGCACTGTGTGAAGTACATTGTCCTGAATCTTTTTGTTTTTGCTGTCTAATCACAGCTCACTTATGGTGACCCCTGCGGGGTTTCAAGGCAACAGACAGTCAGAGGTGGTTTGCTTGCCCCTGAGTGGTGACCCTGAGCTTCCTCCATGGTCTCCCATCCAAATACTAACCAGGACTGACCCTGCTTAGCTTCCTAGAACTGACAAGATTGTGGACTATCCACTGCCCATTAATCGAAAACCCCTCACCAGTTTTAGCTTTTATGGTTGTGTCGTCTGATGTTTGACTTGCCTTTATGATGATGTTCTAATGATAGTGTCGGTAGTACAATATTTCTGTTTCTCCATTGTATCTGCTTGTTGCTGCTTTTAATTGGTTTTTATGCTGCGCTCTCCCCCCCCCCCCCCCCGGCTTATTTTAATGTGTTTTTAAACTGAATATTGTCATTTGCCCTGGAACAATAGCACTGTTCCCAACTGGTTCCATGCTTATACCTCGTGGGGTTGCCTGCCCTGTAGTCGGTTCCTTAACTATATTTGGTTTCTGTGTCACAAAAGGATCATAATATTTAACCAGTCAGTGTGAGGTTAGTTGAAGATATCCATTCTTACAACTTTTGGCTCATTTCTTTTTTTCCAATCTCAAGCTCACGCTAGAGTTCTAGCTAGGTGGGTGATAGTAAGGCCCCAGGATTGTTGCCTTTGAGGCATGACATTCCTCCCATACCTGTTCTATGGGGGAGTTTGTTCCTCTTTAGTTTTCTGTCTGACTGGATTCTTAACAACATCTTAAAATGGCACTAACACCAGCAATGACTATAGCACATTAATATAGTGCTTCCAAATGCTCAAAGTGTTTTGCATATATTTTCTTAATGTTCCTTAGAAAAAGCTTGTAAGACAGACCAACATGATTATTCCCACACTACAGATGATGAAGGACGGAGGGATGCATGTGAGAGATGGCAGCTAGCTTAAGGCTAACCAGAAAGTTATGGTTGTTGTGAAACTTGAAATCCTTATCTCACACTCAGCTCCTTCATAAGTGCACATACAGTACTAAATATTTCTCTGAAGTACTTCTGTGAGTTAAAACTCACTCACATGACTCTCTGGCTGGGTGTATGTGACCGAGCTTGTTCTGTGCACCTCCTGTTAATGGAAAAACCCAGAAGTGATTCCAAGCATCACTTGGAAAGTGGCAGAAAAACAAGCCCTCCCATCACATTCCATCAGTGTAGACAAACAGTTTGCCACAGGGTGGGAGTTATCACACGCAAGTGTTTTTCCCTCCCGTGGCTACTATACATTGAAAGTTGTGTGAGCAAGCTCTGTTAAATCTGCCATGGAATCACTTTTGCAATCAAGTACATTCATTTAAAGCGACTGGCACTCATTTCAGATTGGATGATCTAAATCAGTGGGACTAAGGGAGCTAGCTGACTATTGTCATACCCCAGCTTTCCTCCAGAGTTACAGATCTTTCATGTTTGTGCCAGTGAAGCTCAGCTTTCACTGTCTATTGAAGTGCAGTTCAGTTCACAGCCCTTACTTCTAACAACATCATTCATTTATGCCAGGCTGGTAAAGCCCTGACCTCATTTCCCCTTTTTGGTGGCTTACTGTTTGCATCTACTCCTGGCCTCCACTCCTTTCTGCTTTTCAGTTCACTGTGCAGTATAAGTGGATGCTATCTAAGCCTTCAGTTCAGTTTATATTTCCTTGTGATGACCCTTCTTTCACCATGGTAGAGCACATGTACAAGGCTCTGGCATCTCCATTTCAAAGAATGTCAGGAACCAGAATGCCTACCAATCAGAGTGAAAAGTACTGGAAAAGACAGGCCAGTAGTCAAAATAAAGCTCAGCAAGCCAATGTAATATAACGGATAGGGTGTGTTAGATCAGGGTGACCTAATTCCTGCTCAGCCACAAAAGTCACTCTCTCTCAACCTAACGTACCTCATAAGATTCTTATAAGGGGGAAAGAGGAAGTACCAAAAACATGCACTAGCCTGAGCTTCGTGGATGAACAAATGTAGCAAATAAATAATGTATTTTGAGAAGGCAGTGAGTGTTGGAAGTAAAAGACTGTTTATGCTGTCTCCTGCCTCAGACTACAGGGGAATTTAACTGCTTGATAGAGCAGATAGAGTCAGAGAAATAGAGAAGGTCAGGACAAAGAACATCCTTCCTCTCTCTCTCTCTCTCTCTCTCTCTCTCTCTCTGATGCTATCCCCATTTGATGTATAAATTGCTATTCTTAGGGGAAAGTTTCCTTCCTTCCAGCTTCTTCCCCCTCACTCTCTCCCCACACTTTGCCTGAATCCATCTTGGCACCATGAGAGCAGGATGCTTTCCTGCATCTCCATCCATCTAGCTAGTTAGACTAGATTACAGAATCTATTTCTCCTCTTTCCTATCTAGAATGGGATAAATAAATAAATAAAAGGACTTTTATAGTTTGTGAATATAAAGAGGCTCTGTGTAACGTTTGTTTCTTGCTTGCACCACACACACACAGTGTGACCAGATGGGCTCTGTTGGATTTAAGCCTAAAGCACTCTGCTAACCATAAATCCCAACAGTGAGGAGATAAATACTGAGTAAGATAAAATGAAACTGATACAGAATGTAGTTTTGGGGTTACCTTTTCACTTTGTATAGTCTAGTCCTTAGGGTACCATGTCAGAGTATAATGTGCCAACTTCCTCAGTTTATCAGAGAACTCCTTGATGTAGGCAGGGCCATGGGGATCCAACCCAACCTGCCTGCTTTGTAAACTAGGAAGAATGAACTGCCTAAGGAAGCGCGCGGTGTCAGCTGCTAATGCTGCATAAGCTTAAATCTCTAGATATACTATCCCCAATGATTTACTTCAATCTTTGGGGAATAATTTGAGCCTCTGGGAATGGGTATATAAAGAGTTCTTTAATTAACCAGCAGAGATATGTCCCATGGTATTCAACCATAAAAAAAGACCACTCTAGAGCAGGGGTGTCAAACATGCAGCCCAGGGGCCAGTTCAGGCCCCCGGAGGGCTTCCATCAGGCCTTCAGTGGAACTGGCCATCTCCTGCTTCCAGTTCAGCTGCTGCAGCTGCATCATAGCTTGCTTTGCTAGACTCTCTTAATCACTTAGCCATTTCATGTTTTAAGCATCGTCCTAGACTCAGAACTCTGAGCCTGAGATTTCTGTGGTGAATGTCAATAAATCAAAAGTAAGTTTGTAGCTTACAGAGCTAATGTTTTAAGCATGTTTTTATTTTAAGTAAACAAAATCTTTGTGTTTGTGTCCTTTATAAAGTTTGTTATCTCTGCTACCTAGCATTACATTTTATGACACACATGGCCAGTGATCCCTCTAAGCTGAGTTAGTGTGAGCTAGCTCACAGTTTTTTAGCCTCCGGCTCACACAGTTTTGTCTTAGCTCAGGAAGGATGGCTCCAGAGCAGACTAATTTATGCAGTAGCCAAATTGCTCACTCACAATTTTAATGGCAGTACCTCACAAAGTAGAATTTTTGCTCACAAGGCTCCACAGTTTAGAGGGAGTGTTGCACATGGCCCGGCCCAACAAGGTCTCATTTATGTCAGATTTGGCCTGCATAACAAATGAGTTCAACATCCCTGCTCTAGAGCTTCTTATTTGGTCCATATTACATCATATATGGCACTTACATCAGTACTAGGAGTGTGCATTTGGCAATAGCCGAACCGATCACATAAGCCAAATACAGATGAGAGATCTGTATTCGGCTTCCAGTATAGCTGAACCCAAAAAAACTGATATTATCTGGCTTTTTTCGGGTTCTTTCTGCTAAAACAAATACAAGGTGTCAGTTAAACTTAACAGCCTTGACCCACCAGTCTGCTGTTGGGTTCAAATGCCTTTCTCTCCCTCCCTGAGGCTGGGGAGGGAGGATCAGGGAGGGAAAGAAAGGCATTTTAAACATGCTCAGATTCCCTGGCTGACCTTCACTGGGGCACCTGGAGAAGAGCAGGCAGGGAACCCAGGCATGTTTCCATGCCTGCCCTTTGCTTCCCCAGCCAGCCCATCATGGCAGGTTAGCTGGGGAAGGGAAGGGCAGGCATGGAAACATGCCTCCTTCCCTCCCTGAGCCTCTCTGCTACTGCAGAGAAACTCAGGAATGGGAGGGAAAGTGGGGGGCATGTTTAAATCAGGGAGGGAAAGAAAGGCATTTAAACATGCCTCCTCTGACTTTCCCTCCCCTCTGAGTTTCTCTGCAGCAGCTGAGAGGCTCACGGAGGGAAGGAGGCATGTTTCCATGCCAGCTCATCACTTCCCCAGCCGACCCATGGAGAAAGGAAGGCAGAGAGAGGAGGCTTTCCCTTGTCAAATTTGCTAGCAGCTGACTGGTGGGGAGTGAAATTGAAAAGGAAATCTGCAGGGGCTACCAGAGGGAAAGAAGGCATTTTAACATGCCTCCTTTGCCTCTGGTGGGGTATATCAGACCTGAATATATTCGGCAATACCAAATATTTCCCCAGTCCCAATACTTTACCAGTATTAGACTGTGGAAATTCGGCACTTACCAATATTTTTCAGGTCTGATTTACCCAAAGCCGGAAAATGCTGGCTTTTTTTTTTTTTTGCACACCCCTAAGAGGTACTTTTCCAGACCATGCCAACTGAGCTGCTTACAGGACAGTATCTTAAAGTTCCACTTGAACAGTGCATCTGTTTGTGTGGAGGCTCAGTGTAAGATCTTGCCAACTATATTTTAGTCTGCTCATTGTATGTGGGACCCAGAAATAAATTCCTTAATAAAATTTTAAGTAGCACACAGCTTATCTCTGATTCTGACAAATTAGCTGTCTTGCTTTCAGATGCTGACCCTTTATATCTTACAGAATGGCTCTGTATGCTTTTGCTGTGAGAAAAATTAGAGCCAATGTTTCCACCATGAAAGCTATTGAATGATAGGCATCGTATATAATGTGATAGACATAGAGTTTTAATTTTAGAATTTTAAATTCTGATTGCTTGTACATATTTTATGTTGTAAAGACTAATGGCTACACACAATAAACTATGACTGACTGACTGACTGACTGACTGACTGACTGGCATAAGCTTGCAGCTGGGGGCTACAGCTGGTACCCAGTTCCACAGCCTCTGAAAGGGAAAGGACCAGGGGGACAACATTCTACAGGCACAGTTCACTCTGGAGGACCCTGGAGTTGGACACACCATGTAATTGTTTTTATATGATGTTTTGGCTGGTTCTGGATGGTGTGAGGATCAGCCCAGAGACAATCTTTAGAGTTGCCAGCCCTCCCCCATGCTGTTAACCATTTTTAACATTACAACATTTTCCTCTCACTGCTCCTCTCCAAGCAGCAGTGAGACAAAAATGTTAAAAATGGTTAACGGCATGATGTTACTTCCAGAAAAAAGCCAGAAGTGATGCCAGTCTTCTCTAGGAATAGCTGGAAACTCTGTTTCTGAAGAGGACTTATGTGGCATCCTTTTCCTGGAAGTGATGTCAGACCATCACCAATGTCACCCCCATGCCCCCTGTCTTCCACTAGCAACCTTACTCCTAGCAGCTCTGTTCAGATACCCAAATCATTGAAGTCTCTTTAAAGGGGCCCTTGGGCAGCTGCAGAGAGCCAACCTATGCTTAATGCTTGACTACAATCTCTGGGCATTGGACTATACAGAGGACTATACAGCATAGAAGACAGGAAGGCCTGGCGGGAGCTGGTCCATGGGGTCACGAAGAGTCGGACTTGACTGTGCGACTGAACAACAACAATACAGCATAGCTTGATTGATTTCACTGTCAAACCAACAGAACCTGCAACAACCCCAGTAAGCTATACACACATTTATCCAGATGTTACTGTCCTTCTCAAAAAGGTGGATAGCACAGCCATTGTAAAGTACTTGGTGGCCCCAAGCTGTCACTGGTAGAAGTTGTCTGAAGTGGCAGAGCTAGGCATCCTAGGTCTCTTAGGCCTGGGATTTGGTCCTTTATAGGACTGGTGGTTTATAGGACCTGTTTTAAGCGCTGCTAACAGCATGGCCATCACCAGATTCCAAGCTGCTGGATGGGCTGTACTTGGGCCATCTCCTTCAGGTCTGTGTGTACAGTATATCTCCATCATACCTGCCTCCACATTGGCAATGCTCATGCAAGACAGCCTCTGCATACAAATCTCCCTTAATGGACTGGGGCAGGCATAATTGTATAATACGGTTTTTTTGTTCCTGAAATAGACTGCCAGATTACTCCCTTTCAATGCAAGTCTAGTTGTCAGAATTCATTGTTTTTGTCTCATTTCTTGTTCTTTTTGAGTCTCTAGGAAACATTTCAATCCCTAATCAAGCAGTTAAATCCCTCTCTGATGGCAAATGTCTCATACAGGATTGATTTGGCAAACAAAAATGACTGACAGATGTTACTACAAAATGCCACTTTCTGGGAGAAGTTGACCAAGTTTCTGACAACTTAGGAAGAGCTCAGTATCCTAGGATTACTACTAAATCCCCAAGTCAGGACATTTGTACTTAATAGTGTTTTTTAAATTTCTGTGTTTACATATCTATTATTTCCCTTTCTGCAAATATATTTATGAAAAAGGGAAGCAGCCATTCGAATGTGCTAGTGAAAAAATATTTTTGCATATCAAAAACTGATATCATTCATTTATTTAAAACGTACTCCCACCATAATGCCCTTGAGGAAGCTTCCATACAAAATAAACCATTAAATATCAGTGTCGATTATAAGATACCCAACTAGGTAAGATCCACTAAAAATATTTAAACCAACAATTTAATACTCATTTTCATATGAATCGCACCATGCTAACTTGAGGTTCCTTCCAATGGCCTGCATCCCACCACTCCACCAAGCAAGGTTTAAAACCTTCATGCAGTCTGAGGAGACTTCCTCCAACTCACACTGGAGGAAAAGCCACTTAAATTTGTGGAAGGTTCTTTCGTCTGGAGGAACCTCTTTGAGCAAAAGGTAGGACACTGTCCGGTGAGCACAGGTGGAGCCTATGTACCTACAGAACAATCCTAAGCATGTCTACTCAGAGATAGATCTCACTGAATTCAATAGAACTTACACCCTAGGAAGTGTGCTTAGGATAGCAGCCTATTATAGCTGTCCAATGTTGTTTAATGTAATGATTTATTTAAAATTGTTAGATGCCACCATTTGTATGTTTCACAATGTGCTTCTCTTTGGAAGTATTTTAAGCAATAAATTGGTACATCTGTAGAAGTATGTAAGAGTTTGCATGGGAGACTCTTTGTTTCTTTGATAAATTTACTTAGTTTTTTAATAGGAATTGTGGGCAGATGCGATGGTGTTGTGAGGTGTGAGCAGATAATTTCATTATAAACTTCACCCAAATGAGTTTTTTTATTATTTAAAAAAGTATTTTCCCCTACTGATGACTTTAAAAGTGACAAGAAAGATTAGCCTCAGGTCCAAAAGTTATTCAGAGCTATGCATAGCACCTAGCTTCCTGAAATACCAATTCATTAATTATATGACTAACAGCTCTTGAAAATGAGAGATCAAGCTGATCCTCATTAACAAGTTCCTAACCACCGCAGATGCAGAAAGAAAATCCCAGTGTGCATTGCAAAATTATTAATTTGTTTATTTTTATTTAAAACATTTTAATGCTACCTTTCTACTCCATCAAGGTCCCCAAGGCAGTGAACATGAAAACATGAAAACATGTGAACAATTAAAAACAACATTTAAAATGATAAAATAATTCATTAAAAACACATGAACATACAGCACCAGAACCATGGAGGAGGCCAATAACTGTTACTGGAGGCATGCCAGATGAAACAAAAAAGTCTTCACCTGCTGGCAGAAGACACTGATAGAGGGAGATAGACGAAGCTCCCTGGGGAGGGAATTGCAAAGTTTTGATGCCACCATAGTCACTAGGGTGAAGATAGGAACATGCCTCCTCTTACACTATTGGGCATGGCCCATCCAATTTTCAGGTAGTTTCTTCTGCCATTAACTTTATAGCAAGGTCATCTCTTCCTCCCTCAGCCTACACTAACAAACAAATACCTAGATGTGTCATACAGCAGGTGAGTGGACAGAAATCATCATCAAGAGAAAATGAGGGCGGAGAGTAACAAAAGGGGCTCAGCTGCACTTTCACCCTCCCCATTTAACTGAAATTTTTAAGTGCACCTTCTAGAGAGAGCATCCAGACCACAATTCTTTTGGACAATGTGCTCCAGTGCATCATTTCTCCTCTAAAAATGGTGACTCACAGTTCTCACCTTAGTGACATCAGTGTTATGATACCAGGGAAGCTGGATAGTCTCCCCTTATGTGCCATTTCCCAAATACTTCCCCCCTACATCATTACGCTCTGGAAGGTCATATTGTGGTGGGGGGCATTTCCAGCTGGGGAACCTGTGTGTGGGGAAGAGTTACTCCCCTCTTTCCCCAGTGTTGCAGCCCAGATCCACATCACACACACACACACAACCTACAGCTACTTTTTGGAGTCACATGGGGGTTGGACTAGATGACCCTGGAAATCCCTTCCAACTCTATGATTATAGGATTACATACCTGAAGTTCCACTTATAGATTCCCAGCATTATGTGCAATTTGGCCCCAAGTATGTTTTGTACAGCCAATGAGAACATTTTTTAAAATCAGTTTTATTTCTTATCTGCATATGCTTACTCTAGCATTCATTTTTTAAAATGGGTACTCATCTGATTAAAATGTTAATTGTAGTTCTGCAATTTTTTTCCTGTTCTGTGTAGCTTCCAGGCTTTTCTTTTTCTTTTTGGGGGGACTCATTCATTTGCAATTGTATGTGATCAGGAAGAACTGGGCCTTCTGCTCCTATTCTGCCATGTAATTGATATTCTTAACTTGTACCATAATTATCTGCCAAACTAACAACATCTCAGTGAAAATTGCCCCTACCTTCAGAAGGGTGCAATTGTTGGAATAATGCATATTCATATTTTGTGTTCTTTTAGCATTACTAATACAAAAATGGAAAGATTTACACCTTTATTAGAAGTCTGTTAGAAGTATCAGTACTGAGCAGCAATGCTAATGTCTGTTCTGTTTGTCAGTTCCCCAGCTTCATCTTAGTTGAAACTGTCCAAAAGGCTTGAGCAGTGAGCATGGTGCATGCATCATCGATATGACCTGTCTTCTTGGTATTCAGATCTTTCTGATCTCTAAATTCCTTCTGTCTAGTGTGTATGTGGTGTTGTTTGGATTTATTAAACAGTCCCAGAGGTACAGAGCAGATGGAAGAGAAGAGAAAAATCTGCATATAATAAATGGAATATTGCACTGGGTGCATAGTCTTGGAATTGCATGCCATACTGCCTGCCAAATACTACTCAGGTATTTCTACATTCATAGTAAATTCCAGAGGGATAGCCATGTTAGTCTATTACAAAATAAAGAAAAGAACAGAACAAAGATTGCATCCAGTGGCACTTTTAAGACCAACAAAGTTTTATTCAAGGTATAAGCTTTCGTGTGCAAGCAGACTTCTTCAGACAAAGAACAGAGAGTCTTACGGAAGCTTAAGGTTTGGTTGATTTATTACGGCATAAGGTTTGTGGATCAGGTGCAGAAAGTAAAGTTTTGTCCTCAGTAGGCATATTTACAATCATGGTTTCAGAGCAGAAAATACTACAGACAGGGGACCAAGACAGCATGAAATGCAACGGATACAGTGAATGACATTTCTATCCCGAGATCTAATATATGCAAGATAAGACACAAATCTTTCACAGTAGTAGTAATTTGTAACAATGCAGTCTTCCTAGCTGTGCGATACCAATTTAACACTTTGAATAGATTCAGACTTGAGGATAAATTCGAGGTTAGCAATCTTCTGCCGAACGGTGTCTTTAATCTACTTTGTTATTGATAATGAAAAAGTGTCTAACAAATCAGCAGCCAAATGCCCTAGAAGATGTTCTCCACTGGCTTTGGAATACTACCATTTTTATGTCAGATTTGTTGCCATTCATTATTTTGCAGACTATTATTTTGTCTTATGAAGACAGCAGAAGGGCACTTTTGACAAGTGATGATCTATATCACTTCGGAGGATGAGATGGTGAGCGAGCCCCAGATGGTAAGGCTGATATCATTAAATTCTATAACAATGTTGCTTATTAAGTAGATATGTGGCTAGATTTAGCATTTGAATCTGTTACAGGGTCTAGTCCATGGATTTAGGTCTATCTTAGATGGCATATTTTCGTTGGTGTTTTAGATTAGCTATTTTAGATCTGTAAGTGCAGACAGATCTGCCTATGAAAGAGCAATATCTTTGTGCAGGATGGGCTGTAAATCATTAACAAGAGGTTGGTGTAATTTCAGCTGGAAACTGAAGGTGACAACAAGTGGTGTTCTCCCACTTTCTCTTTTGGGCCTGTCTTATAGTAGGCTACTTCTGGGTAAGTCCTGCCTTGTCAATCTGATTGTTTCCTTCATCAGGTGATTACTGTAGTTTAAAGACTGTCTAATATAAATCCTTCCTATTTTAGTCCCTGTCAAAAGAACTGGGATATACACGGCCTGACAGCAGACTGGGGAGTGTGTAGTATGATCTAGAAACACATGTTGATATCAGTGGGTTTCTCCAAGAAGGTGGTGCTTGTATGTCACGTAGTAACAAATCATGAGCACTAGGTGGCATCAGAAGAAAATTCTTGGTTATTTGGGGTGCTGTGAATGTGCACAAGACTGCATATCCCTGCTTATATGGGTGATTGTGTAGACTAGGCAAGAGTCACCTTTAGGCATACTCTTTTACTTCTAAAGCCAATTAGAATTATCAAAACAGCCCATAATAGACTAGTAGGGATAGAAGAGTAGAGAGGCACCAAAATCATAATTGGGGGGGGGTTAGAAGAAAATTCTTGGTTATTTGGGGTGCTGTGAATGTGCACAAGACTGCATATCCCTGCTTATATGGATGATTGTGTAGACTAGGCATACTCTTTTACTTCTAAAGCCAATTAGAATTATCAAAACAGCCCATAATAGACTAGTAGGGATAGAAGAGTAGAGAGGCACCCAAATCATAATTGGGGGGGTTGGGGGGTTCAATCTAGATTCAGCACTGTGCTACAATTCCAATGACCCTTCGAGGATTATGAATAATTGAATGACACCCTCTTCCTGTGACTGTTATTAGTAGCTATTTTGTAGATGCAGTACTCATCCATTAACATTAAAGTATATATTTCTATTTTCTCCCTATCCACATGCATCTTGTCCTAAGTGTGTTATGTTTCTCTGAGGTGGAAGAGAACTATCTAGTGTATAAAGATTTTAAAAATCCATTTTTATCTAACATCAAAAATATTTCAACAAAAACCTTTATTTTAATTATTACTTTTTATCCAAAGGGTTGAATAATAAAATTCAGTAATCGAAGTGTTTCAGTTCAAAGTTCAGCTCCTTTAGAAATGGGCTTTCTGAATACTTCTAATGACAAAATTAATACTTTTGAAATGGAGTCTGACATACTTTAAAAATGTTTAGAACCTTTTACAGTATTGTCAGAACAACTAAAATAGAGGAATTACCCAAAGACAAGCTAAAACTTTAAAAATATTTTAATACAAAATTTGGCAGCAGCATGGAGTTTTAGAAAGAATGATACTTCAGTGTGATTAATGCCCGCTGTCACTAGAAGTACCATTGCTATGTCTATAGTTGCTCTCTTTTGGGTTTGCTGCTCCAATCCAGCATTTAGTTATAGCATCAATAGTTCACGGCAGTGCACCAAGCACCAAGCATATAGTGGGCATCACTTGTGATGAAATGCCTTATACCTCAGAATTTATCTCAAATTCCACTCTGTACTCTGTACAGGCTCAGTATAACATATATTTTGCTGGCTTGCAAGGGGGGAAACAGAAGGAGGAATGAGAATGACTCACCTCCCAAGCACAGAGCCATCCAGTGCTACAGAAATATGGATGGTCCTAGCCAGAGGAGAACGAAAGGCAGGCAACATCACACCTCACCCATAGTCACACCCATAGTCATAAGAGGCAAGGCAAGAGCAGTCAGATTGCTGGGAATTAAGATTGCTGGGGAAAAGATCAACCACCTCAGATATGCAGATGATACCACTCTAATGGCAGAAAGTAAAGGGGACCTTAAGAGCGCAAAAGTGGGCTTGAAGCTCAACATCAAAAAAACTAAGACCATGGCATCCGGCCCCATCACTCCTTGGCAAATAGAAGGGGAAGTTGTGGAAGTAGTGACAGACTTCACGTTCCTGGGATCCCAGATCCCCACAGACTGTGACAGCAGCCATGAAATTAAAAGATGCCTGCTCCTTGGAAGGAAAGCGATGGCGAACCTAAACAGCATGATAAAAAGTAGAGTCATCACCCTGCCAACAACAGTCTGCATGGTCAAAGCAATGGTATTCCCAGTAGTCATGTATGGCTGCGAGAGATGGACTATAAGGAAGGCCGAGCGCCGAAGAATAGATTCTTTTGAACTATGGTGCTGGAGAAGACTCTTGAGAGTCCCTTGGACTGCAAGAAGATCAAATCAGTCAATCCTAAAAGAAATCAACCCTGACTGTTCCCTGGAAGGCCAAATAATGAAACTGAAGCTCAAATACTTTGGCC
>NW_015171568.1:80859-89197 GCF_001447785.1 Gekko japonicus | reverse complement strand
TTAGCCTCCAGCTCACACTTTTTTGTCTTAGCTCAGGAAGGGTGGCTCCAGAGCAAACTAATTCGTGCAGTAGCCAAATCGCTCGCTCACAACTTTAATGCCAGTAGCTCACAAAGTAGAATTTTTGCTCACAAGACTCCACAGCTTAGAGGGAACATTGCTCACAGGTTGTCTGTTGTGGGGAGGGGAAGGGAAGGGGATTGTAAGTCACTCTGAGACTCCTTCAGTTCTTCTTCTTCTTCTTCTTCTTCTTCTTCTTCTTCTTCTTCTTCTTCTTCTTCTTCTTCTTCTTCTTCTTCTTCTTCTTCTTCTTCTTCTTCCCCCCTCCTTAGGAGGGAAGATAGACAAACAGACAGACAGACAGACATAAATACTTATTGCTTTGCTGCCGGCCATCCAAGTTTGGAAGCTGTTTTGGGCACATGAAGGTCCCCATGAGCACAAGAAAGCAAGAGGCTGGTGTAATTGGACAGAAGTCAATCCCATTGATTTCAGATATGCTTACTTCCACATAAAGTTGCTTTGCAAACATGGCCTGGTTTCATCTGCACAGATTGCTCACCAATTAGCATTACTCCTACATCAAAACCCAGCTTAGTGAGAATAGAACATGCATATGAAAAACTGTTTTTTTTATGCTCTAGAGGAAATGTTTGAATTTCTGTGTCTAGATATCTTTGCCCTGGTATTAATCTGATGCCTTTACTCATTTCCCTTGGTGTACAGTGTTTCTGTTTGGAAGAAAGATGTGCTTTATGTAATGAAAGCTTTTTCTATAAAGAAATAAACTCTTGCCACATACTAAATGATGGAATTTCAAAGAAAAAAAATCCCTTTGGGCTCTTTCCTGTTTTACTGTCAATATTATCAAACAATTCCCTTGGCAACACATTTCTATAGTGTGTGTGGTGATCCAGACTGGCTAAAGGTAAGATCTTCTATAGTCTAATCCAGTGGTTCTCAGACTGTGGGCTGGGACACAAAACAGTGGGCTGTGAGTCCCTCACAGATGGGACAAAAGTCCAAGGGGGAGGAGGAGAAAGAGCAACACGAACTGGGAGACAAGGCTCTGGGAGGCTCAATGGCAAATTTATATTCTCTCTGCATAATGTCCAAACCAGCCATGAAATACAGTGCAATGCTACATGTTTATACATTCTGAGCAGGGCTATTTTTGGGCAGGAACGCACAGGAACGGAGTTCCGGCTGGCTCCCAAGTTGGCCACACCCAGCAGGAACTCATTAGCATAATAGGCCACACCCAACATCAGAAACTCATTAGGATTGGCTACATTAGGGGTATGTGGCCTAACATGCAAAGGAGTTCCTGCTACAAAAAAAGCCCTGGGTTTTGACAACAAACAAGGTAAACAGAATAAGAAGCAAAAGGTGGGCGTGGCTGGATGACCACACTGCTGGTAACATGGGGGTGTGGCCTAATATGCTAATATACTGTGCTGTCAGGGGTGTGGCCTACTATGCTGATGAGTTCCTGCTGTTGGGTGTGGCCTGTTATGCTAATGAGTTCCTGCTGGGCTTTTTCTACAAAAAAAAGCCCTGATTCTGAGCATAAAAAAAATAAAACATAAACATGTCTGGTATTAACTGGTGTCAGATTCCCGCATTTTGCTTTGGAAACATTGTGTAAAAAATTGCAAATGGACCCCAAAACTTTGCAGGTAGGTCCCAAAAACTTCACAGTTCCCCAAACTACACAGGTCTCACTTTAGTCAGTTACTTGGCAAGTGGCTCCCTAAAACTAGAATACATTTAGAAGCGAGTCCATGACTTAGAGCGCCTGTTCCCATCACAGATCCTCTTCTGCCAAAGAGAGTCAGCTCTCAGCCACATGGACCCCCCCCCCATGTCTGGTCCTTCAATGGAACAGTGCTGACTGTTTGTTCCCCTTTGTTCCCAAAGGCCTCCATGGTTCACAGCCATCTGGCAGCGGCTGATGGTGTCACAGGAGATTCCCCTGCTGTGTACGGGCTCTTCAAGGGCAGGGTGCCTCAGATCCAGGGCAGCAGCAGGGAGGATGCACTGCATCTGTCAATGGGTGGGGCAGGAGGAAAAGGGCAGTTTTCAAAGCTTGAAAGGACTACTGGTGAAGTGAGGACAATGAAGAGGAGGAGGAGGAGGTGTGGACCAGGGAGGCCTGATCTCCTGACAAATCCCAGTGCTGTTACTAGAGACACAAATGTATGCTGAAACATCAATAAAATAGAAATCAGGCTTTTTGTCACCTTTTCAGGATGGATGCCCAACAGCACAATGTCTCCCCCTCCCCCTGGGATATCACAGGGTCCCACTTCAAAAAATCTGAGGACCACTAGCCTAATCCATACCAACCAACATGTGCAAGTCAATATGAATTAGGTTTTAACTCAATCACAACTACAATTTTTGAATACTATACATACTTTCATGGCCTGGGGACATGTATAAAGGGTGCACAAATGCCACTTAGTTATTGAATGGAGCACTAAGGTTAATTGGTAAGCTTTCATAATGCTTTATGCACTTCAAAGGGCTCTGAGTTTTGGGCAGACATTGCTGCTGCAGTTGTCTGGGGATTAGAGGCAAAGCTAGCGAGGGGCTGGCGGGAGTTTGCTAGTAGCTTGGAGGCAGGAGGCGGTATTCAGAGTCTTGGTACACTGTAGGAGTGAACAATTTGGGTAAGCAGCAAAGCCTGCCAGGAGATGGGATGATAAAAGTTATATAGCATTTAAGATCATTCATGGCAAGGTCTGTATGGATGTATAAAGTGTATAAAGGAGCAAGGGAGGGGAGGGAGGCCCTGACCTGGGTAGCCCAAGCAAGCCTGATCTTGTCAGATCTCGGAAGCTAAACAGGGCCAACCCTGCCAAGTACTTGGATGGGAGACCTCCAAGGAATACCAGGGCCGGGATGCAGAAGCAGGCAATATCATAGCCACCTCTCTGAAACGTCCAAGCCCCACTACGGGTCACCAGAAGTCAACCATGATTTCCAGGCACACGCTCACACAAATACTCACACAGAAACAAAGAAGCGGGGAGGGGGGAACTGCATGGATTCACATGACCTAAAAGATTGCTCACAGTAGGGTCACAAGGTGGAAATCAGATTCTGGAAAGTGGGCAGGCATGGGCATAAACGGGGGGAGGGGCTGTGCAAGGGAGGAAAAGCAGCAAGAATCTTGGCAGAAGTCCTCATAGCCATGTTGCTGCAAGAAACAAGCCGCTAGAGCTATGGGGTGGCAAGTGGGCGGCAAAGATGATTCATTAGGTGTCAAGTGAACCCAGCCAAAGTTCTTCTTCCAGGACGCACTCTCACATTACTTGTTGGGGTGGGGGGATCTGATATGCTTATATGATTGACACATACAGAGGATTGCAGCTCCCAGCTGGTTGCAAGACTATAGGAACTGACTTCTGTATGGGACACTCTATACTCTGTGCCTCTTCCCTATGACATTGCCCATGATTCCAACCGTACCAGTATCTACAATGATGAACCAGCCACATACACTGGTGCCATACTGATATTCACTGGCATCATTTGGAATACAGTGTACAGTTCTGGTCACCGCACCTCAAAAAAGATATTATAGCATCAGAAAAGGTGCAGAAAAGGGCAACTAAACTGATTAAGGGGGTGGAATACTTTCTCTATGAAGAAAGGTTAAAAAGGTTAGGGCTTTTTAGCTTGGAGAAATGATTGAGGGGTGACATGACAGAGGTTGACAAGATTATGCCTGGAATAGAGAAAGTAGAGAAAGGAGTGCTTTTCTCCCTTTCTCACAATATAAGAACTCGTGGCCACACAATGAAATTAATGAGCAGTAGGCTTAGAACAGATCAAAAGAAGTAGTTCTTCACCTAAAGAGTAATTAACACGTAGAACTCACTGCTGCAGGAAGTGGTGGTGGCTATAAGCACAGACAGCTTCAAGAGGGGACTGGATAAACATATGGAGCAGAGGTCCATGAGTGGCTAATAGCCACAAGGTATAGAGGGAACAGTCTGTCTGGGGCAGTGATGCTCTGTATTCTTGGTGCTTGGGGGGACACAGTGGGAGGGTTTCTGGAGTTCTGGCCCTGCTGGTGGACCTCCTGATGGCACCTGGGTTTTGGCCACTGTGTGACACAGAGTGTTGGACTGGATGGGCCACTGGCCTAATCCAACATGGTTTCTTCTCTTATGTTCTTATGGTAGTATTGATAGACACCATAATGCAAATCAGCCAATTCAGATTAAAAGCCTACCAGACATTTGGGCAGTGTCACAAGCCTCCTCTCACCATCTGATTTGTCCAGCCTTCGTGATGATATTGGCTGCCTAAATGCATTTTGCAGGCAGTATGCATCTCACATCACAAGTATGCTGGCAGCCTCCCCTTTCCCTGCAGTCTACAACAGTTAAATCACATCCATTTGTACATAATTTAAGAGGTCATAAATTATATTAAGATGAATGCCAAGAAACAGATCTAAGAACCAAGACAGGAAGCCGAGGTATCTAGGAAGTATGGTATCGATTCTCCTTACATGATGAAGGAGAAGCTCTTTGTCATCTAACAAACTGAAGCAAAAGGTAAGGACTGCGATGTTTCCATTAGTTGGTTAGCAGCTGCTGGGAACCTGATTTGTAACCAAGAATGATATGAAGGGATTACTGTGATCTATCTAGGAAAGGAGGCAATTGTTTCTTTCACTGTGCAAAATTTGATTCAACAATAGTACTGAAAGACATTATTCCTTTGGCACTTGGCAGGTTATCTATTTTCTGTTGGAAGGATTTCCAGATTTACATGAAAGGAGCTATTAAGAGGAATTTGACAAGTGGGGGGGGGGAGAAAAGGGGGGAACAGCTAATCTGTGGTTTCTTTTAAGTGCAGCCACCAAAGCACATCATTTACTTCTATGGAATAAGGTTTGTGCTGACTGCTGAGACCACCGAATATGTTCTGTGGGCACATCTGTAGCCAATCTGGTTTGAGAATCACTTGAATCCTTGTTGGAACTGAAATGGTACAACTGATTCATTTTCTGAAATTTCAGTTTGACAAGAAAAAAACTAATTAAAAGTTGTGTTTCCGGACAAATCATCTTTCCAGCAATTGTTAATTTTTATTACTATTGCCAATCTCCAGTTTCTTCAACAAGGACAGAATAAATTACTTCACAGTAATTCTGGCATTCTGAAGTCCAATTTAGATGGATCTAATAATGTACAGACCCCAGGATAAAAATATATATATATTGACATCTGTCACAGATCACAGATGAGGGAATATTTTTTTCCTTTTTTTTTAGGCCAGGAGTTTCCTAGTGCCAAGTCAGAAATTTTTGACAGCTAATTGGCTACGTTCAGTAAAGGTTGAATGAACAAAGTTAAACTGACTTTTGCTGTTGTTATTTCAACTTCATCTGTAACCTTCCAAGGATAAATCAGCAACTGAACCAATGTCATTTGCAAAGGCTGTTTTTGTTTTTTAAATTGCTGTGATAACAACTTGCTATCCAAAATATTTCTGGGTGCTTTCTGGGATGTGTGCTTTCCCTCAGTCTCATGCCACAATACTGGCTTCCCTTGAGCAAAAACAAACAAATAAATATAAAATTTAAAAGCCAAAGGCTAAGTGACCATAAATGAAGCAACTTAATTTTTCAGCCTTACTTTCCCTGGCTATGCCTTACTTTCCCTGTAACATATTGAATAGTCTATATATCATAAGTTAATACATTAGAGATATATAAATGGCTTTGGAGGTGAAATATGATGTTTATTAGGAATGCGAAAAAATCAATATATAAAAATATACAGTTTTAATCCTAGAAAAATGGTGCCCAACTTGGCTGAGTGGAGTAATAGTTTTACGATAAACTATAACTTCTGAGTTTGTATGAGTTCAGTTTGAATTCATTTATATATCCCATCACCTCACAAAACTAGTTTTCTGGGTTTCTTGAGCAACAGTTAGTTTTTTTAGTAGTAGCGAAAATCTGCAGTTTGGCTGTGAGAGAATTAAAAGTAGCATGATAGCAGGGTTTCCCATGAGGTTCATGCTCATTTCCTTTATTGCACACTAATGTCAATAAGGTTTGCAGAATTTTCAAGCACTGTAAAACTTGCAGAAGTTGTGATCAGAGTCAGTGGGAACTAAGAATCAGCAATCGGCTCAGGGCTTTTTTTCTGGAAAATGAGGTTCTAGAACTTCAAGAGGAAAATGAAGTTTTCCATCTGTATACTGAAAATTCATGAAGTTTTAAACATTTTTAAATGAAGAGGTTCCAGAACTCCATTTCGGCATGTTCTACAGGGGAAAAAAGCCCTGAGTCAGATGGGGAAAAAAGTTCACTGGAGCTGTGTACTCATATGAGCAATGCCATGCGGGAGCTGTGAACTCACAAGTTAGGATAGCAAAACACCAGAAGATGCACCCTGGTGATATTTATTGTATATGTAAGCATTTTATATACACATATATAAACACACATTTTATTTGTTTATATTTACGTTATTTATCCTCCACCTTTCTGGCTGGGAACCAAGACAGCTTACACAGAGTGAGTCAATAGAATCAACAGGATGGAACATTCAATAAACAATGCAATAGGATTAGGGTTGTACAGCCAACCAGAAATCTAAAAATAGAATAGAAGCGAAGCATGAATATTAACACGACAGATTAAATGACACATTAAATGCTGCCAGATTACATAATAGGATCCTACTTACTGTAAGCTATACACAGTCCTTAACCATTTATCCAAGTCACTTTGTGAATCATTTCATACAGTGCAATCTTATTGTCTGCATTGTAAAGCCCTCTTGAATAATTCATTTTTGCATAGTTTGTGGAAAGCCAGGAGGGCTAGCCTTTTAATGCCACAAGACTTTCTTGTTTTCCTAGGGTATCTGTTCTGGCAAAAGAAAAATCAGAAGTTATTTTCTTTCCATGGAAGAGGAATCATGGTCAATGGGTTTCATCACGTAACCACGTTCATCCAAGTAAACCACTCATGTGAGCAGATTGTTTGTGCAAGTTGGCAGCTATTATGTCATTCAGAGGTAAACTAAGATGACACCACCTTATACCAGAAACTTACTGATCGACAAACATAAGTACATGCATCCAGCAACCATCCTAAACATGCCAAACAATCTATTGTCTAAAGCCAGGCTCTACGCGACAACGGCATCTGTTTCATACAGACAGAGATTCTCACCTGAGGGATCTACAACAAACCATTTTGGAACTAAAATATCCACCTGATGAAGTCAAGAAACAGATTAACAAAACCAGAACCATACCCAGAGAAAGCCTGTTAGAAGACAGGCCCAGAAGAGACAATAAGAGAACACCACTAGTGGCCACATACAGCTCTTCAATGCATCATCAATGACTTACAGCCTCTACTGAATAATGACAGCTCTCTTTCACAAGCACGGGAGGGGGCAAACAACTCCTAACTCACAATAATACAACATCTAACTTGAACATGGACAGTGGGACCAGAGCTTGCAATAAACCCAGATGCCAACTTTGCTGCCACATACACCCGGACAAATGATCACTAGACCTATCAACATCAACTACACTATCTCAGGCTCATTCACTTGCTCGTCTTCTAACATTGTATATGCCATTAAATGCCAGTAATGCCCTTCTGTTCTCTACATAGGGCAAACAGGTCAAACCCTACACCAAATGATAAATGGACACACATCTGACATCAAGAATCACAAGACTTACAGACTTTAATTGGTTCACACACCTTATATCTTTACCATTTAGTAGCTGAAGGATTTTTAAAACTGGCTTGAACTCCATTTATTTTTATTTTAAATTTTAATTATTTTGTTGATGAGCTCAAAATTAGAAGATAACTGTAATGACAATCCTTTATTCGCCACAGACTTATTGATCATTTTGTAATTGTTTTCATTCATGCTTTACTAAGTACTGCATTGTATTTTATCTTAATCAGTTAAACAGTTAAAAAAAAAGAACCACAAGACTGAGGAATGTCCTGGTGAGAAACCTGTAGAACACTTCAGCCTTCCAGGACATTCAGTGGGTGACCTCGAAGTAGCTGTTTTATTGCAAAGGAGCTTCAGGAACAGACTGGAAAGGGAAATTGCTGAATTACAAGTTATTATAACACATGGAACAATAACCCCCCAGGACTTATTAGGGATATTGGTTTCTTATCTCACTACATTTGCTAATCTCATTCAGTTCTAACATCTGTATTCTCACCAAGAAGGGCAATACATCCTATTTATTTTATTGTATTTCTTATTTGGAATAGTAGATTGGAACAGTGATTGTAATGTAATGTAATGTAATG
>NW_015171568.1:38497-80759 GCF_001447785.1 Gekko japonicus | reverse complement strand
AAAAAAAAGAATAGTTGAATGTAATGTAATTTGGAATGGTAGACTGGAATGTATTTCTCTGGTCCAGTGACAGAGGAGACATAACGCTGCACAACCAGTCACCCCACCTTAAAGAAAAGGATGCTGTTAGTTACCTCCATGCTTGAGAGGAGATGGATGGAGCATAACAACAGGATCTCAGTTAATTACTTTCAGCATTCCACAATTAAGAAGGATACATTTACACATCCATCTCCAATTCTGATATATTTATTTGCTTTACTATGTTTTCCCCCAGAATTAAATCCAAACAAATGGTGACCATATAAACTAAGTTTGTTATTCCTGTTTAGTCTTTGCATCTGTTAAACATCTTCATTATGTTGTATGCTAATTTGCTGCTCACCCTCTACCTATATGTATGGACTGGTAACTTCCATTTCATGGTATCCGAAGAAGTGTGCATGCATACAAAAGTGTATACCTTCAATAAAATGTTGTTGATCTTAAAAATGCCACTGGACTCGAGTTTTGTTGAGATGACTGTATGTATCACAGCCTCTATCTTGCTCCTTTCAACTCTAAGAAACCTAGTGTGTTTCAAGCCTTGATTATCTGGAATATCAAAGGCACTTAAAAACCAATCCCTTTAAAGTAGCCTTATTAGGCTGCCTTAAAACAAATCCTCTGGATATTTCTAGATAACTGTAGTTTTCCGAGGTAAACTGTGCAACCACCTTTCTGCTCTTACGAGGGCCACCACGGCAGCTAACAATTTAAAACATACACAGGCCTTGGATCAGAGAGAGGCATGGGGGCGGGGTGGTCACATGGCAAAGCCCCACCCCCTTCTTCCGGCTGCCCTCTGCTTCCAGCCTCATTCTGTTCCAGAACGAGGAAGAAGCAGGAGGGTAAGTCGGCTTCCTCCCCCCTTCTCTTCCTGGCCGAGGCTGCTCCAGCAGCCTCTGCTAGGCCTCCAGGGCCAACCCAGACCTTTCCAGAGGTGCGCGAAGCCCCACACCCCGGGAAAAATCTCTTCCCCCATCTCTGCCTGGCTGAGGCTGTTCTCGGCCTGGCTGCGGCTATTCTCGGCCTGGCTGAGGCTGTTCTCGGCAACAGCTGTAATTCCCGCGGGGGGGCAGGCCCCACGAAATGTTCTCCCGCCTCCCTGAGCCCTGGGGTGGTGGCCTTGGACTCATAGGGGCAAATTCCACCTCTCGCGAGAGGTCATTCTGGCTCTCCCAGCTGTCTTTAGGGGCTCTTTAAAAAGTTATGGTGGCAGCTGCAACCACCACTGGAGGGGGTCTGCTGAGCTTCCCCCCCCCCGCTGCCTTTTTCAGGCTCCACGCCAGAGTGCCGGGCCTGAAAAGTGGCCTGCAGAGCCACCCCCCTCCTTTTTCAGGCTCCGCGCTAGAACGCCGGGCCTGAAAAACGGCCAGGCGAATGTCAATTTCAGTCCCATTATATCCTATGGGCCTTTGAACTCAATGGTGAAAACATAGGGTATATTCTGGGGGCTGGAGAGGAGGGGGTTTGAGGGAGAGGCTCCAAACTCGCAGGGTAGCTGCTGGAGCCTCTTCCCGAGATACCAACCATGTTTGAAGAACATTGGACCAAGGGGTCCAATTCTACAGGCCTGCAAACAGGTTGCCCCATCCCTTCCATTGTTCTCTATGGTGGGGAAAAAGTAACTTTTTCCCACCATAGAGAACAATGGAGGGAATAGGGCCATTGACCTGATCCAACATTGGCTTCTCTTATGTTCTTATGTTCTTAAGGGAGGAAGAGGAGCACAGCACATGGACAAGCCCAGCAACAGGCTGGTTCCATGCACATTTTCTCTTAACTGTGGTGAGAAAGGACATAATCAGTAAAAACATCTGAAATCACTCAATGGGTCCCTTGAACTGATCTCCACTTGCCAAAAAACAACAACCACCAGCACTTCCTTTCCTAAGATGCAAAAATATTGCATTCCTTTTTTTATGGCATCCTGAGAACATGCTACATAGTGCCGATGGTGTCACTGCCTGGCATTTGAGAGTCCTCACCTGCGTACTAACACCTTTTGGACCAGCCTGCCATTTTCTTTCTTTTCCAAACAAAAGATTCTGAGGCTGCCTCTCCAACACTTTAGTGCACAGTTGCTATAATGACAAGAAAGAACAGCACTATATGAGAATGGTGGCATTTCTTATGGTGGTTAGTGAGAAGCAAAAGCTAAAGAAAAGGAATTTTGTTCCCACGGGTGAAGGGCAATAACTGGAAGAAACCCAGGATGAACTAATTTTAGTTTGGCTGAACAGAAAGCAAATGCTGCATCAGTGCTGTTCCATGTTTGAAGGTAAGAGAGAAAAGCTTTATGGTATTTAAGTTTAATAGGAATAATGTATTGTGTTAGGACACACCTGACAGCAATACATGTGCTTTGAAATGGAACCGCTGTCACAGAAGGTTTTAGAAGATTATAGAAGCCTGCTACCCTGGTCATAGAAGATTATAGAAGTCTGCTACCTTTCTGGGCTAGATGATCAGGCAGTCTGTTTTACCCATCCTGTTCTGTAGAGAGCAAGGCACAGTGATGAGTACGGGCAGAAGTAGTAGTCTGTTTATTTTAAAAGTTGGCATGAGAAGATAGTAAAATTCAGGGCTATTTTTGGGCAGGAACGCACAGGAACGGAGTTCCGGATGGCTTCAGAGTTGGCCATGCCCACTACAACCAAAACCTCTTTGTGCGTGGCTACAGAGGGAAGGCCTGGAGAGTGACCCCCCCTGGCGACTCTGAGGCGGGTGGGTCAGGGGGAGCCCTGGAAGGATCAGGGAGGCATTTAAATGCCTCCCCATGCCTTCCCCGGCCTGTCCAAGGGCCACCTTGCCCGGGCTCCCCGCAGCTGCAGGGTGCCTAGGCAAGCCAAGGGAAGGCATGGGGGTGTGGCCTAATATGCTAATTAGTTTCTGCTGTTGGGTGTGGCTTATTATGCTAATGAGTTCCTGCTGGGCTTTTTCTACAAAAAAAAGCCCTGGTAAAATTGAAACAAAGACATTTTAAATGCAAAGTTGACTTTTCATATTATTTTTTAATCAACTGAAAGAAAATGACACAACCAGCTAAGTTATTGCCTGAGTTATTGTTCAGATTGGGAAGAAGAGGGATTATGATGGCCACTAGCTTAGATGGGCACCAGTTTCTAGGGGCAACAGCGGAGAAAGGCTATTGCCTTCATGCTGTAATTGTGGCTTTCCTGGAAGTAGCTGGTTTCTACAGCAAGAAATGACATGGTCTTTTGGTCTGATCTGCCTAGGTTCTTCTTATGGTCTTACATAAAGGGGAAAATACGAAGACAGATGTTAATTCTTTTAAAAGTATCCTACAGAGTACTTTTATATTTTGTGTTTACTCAGAGGTAAATTCCACTGAGTTTGATGAGACTTGCTTCCAGGACTGCAGTCTCAATTTGCCAATGTAAATTTCATTGATTCAAATGTGAAAATGCCAGAGGCAGAGTCTATTCCAAACTTTTGTTCAGCTACATCTCTCAGAGTTCAAGGTATGAAGCTGAAGGACGATGTAATGTTGTGCTGTTCCTTAGCTTCCAAAATGCATTCCTGAACTAGGTAATTTGTCATAATTCATTATTTAAGAATCTATTATTTGCACAACCTAGCTATAAAAGGTAGAATGACTGTTACAATACCTATGTGATTTCCTTGTTTTGTGAACTGCATATTACACATGGTGACTGGTTTATTCACTGGTGCATAACACATTTATTTCGACTGATTTGGGCCTTTCACAAAAACTGCTCTGAAGATATGAGCCATTGTCAGTCCTAATTGGAAACAACATGTCTACTCTTACAGTCTTAACAGTTCCCCATAGTCTTGTCATGGGACACCATGCACTCTTCTCAGAGAATATGTGGTCTCACCTGTTGTAGCTTCACCAGAAAACAGCCAGCATTAAACACCCTTTAATTTCACTGATTTTAGTGGAGGAGTTGAAGCCATCACAATCAACCTGTAATCATTTTGGGGTGCTCAGCTCTGTTTTGTCCATTGTTTGTATACAAATACTCAGTATTCAGGTTAGCAAACCTGGGCACATATATTTGGGGTACATTAGGATACTGGGAGCAAAGTGGGCAGGAAACTAAACACGGGTTAGCTGCATTCTCCCCACGCAGTTGTGCATGTGTAAATGTGTATGCTGAACATACAAAACTGTTCCATTCAGTGTCAGAGTCCATCTCATCCTACAACATGCTAATGTAATTGTGAATGGTGATATCTCGCAGAAGGTTGAAATACAAAAAGGAAACAGGCAAGGATGCCCATTATCTCTATTACTTTTTATTTTTGCTCTTGAAACCCTGAATTATATGGTGAGAGAAGATTGTCAGATTAAAGGACTTAAATTAAAAGGAGAAGAATATAAATTGCAAACCTTTGCAGATTATTTGGTATTTATTTTGGAAGACCCACTTTTTTCCATTACTTGACTTTTGGATACTCTAAGGGAATATGGACAAGTGGCAGGGTTGAAAATTAACTTCAGGAAGACAAAAATGCTGACAAAGAATTGTACGAAAGAACAGATCCAACAATTACAAGAAAAATCCGGTATTGAAGTACAAAAATAAAATAAAATACAGGTATACTTTTAACAAATAGAAGCAGCTCATTGTTTACGGATAACTATAGTAAACTCTTGGAAAAACTGAATTAATTTCAATTATCTTTTATGGGAACAATAGCTACTATTAAGATGAACGTTTTACTGAGGATTCTCTTTTTATTTCAAACAATTCCAATTGTACTGAACCAACAATACTATAAAGAATTAGAAAAATTGACATGGCAGTTTATATGGCAAAATAAAAGACCAAGAATTAAGATGAAAGTGTTACAAGACGTGAAAGAAAGGGGAGGTTTTGCAGTACCCAATTGGCAACTTTATCATAAAGTTATAACCCTGACTTGGTTGAAAGAATGGATTACCTTGGAAAAGGCTATTGAAATTAGAAGGTCATGATTTGAAATTAAGATGGCACGTCTTTATATGATATGAGAAAATGGAGGTACATAAATATTTTAAACAACACTCAGGGAGAGCATCTCTGTTAAAGGTTTGGGAAGGGGTTAAACATATTTTTTATACAAAAATACCTAAATGGGTCTCACCTTTAGCAGCTTTTATTAATCCTAACATTCTCACTAAGGGACTTATATGAACATATGAAGATTTGTTAGATAAGAAGAACCTACTAAAACCACAAGATGTTTTGCAAAGTATTTTTTTGCTCTAAACTGATGGGGAAAGGTGCAGTTAGATTCCAGATACATAAAAGAAAAGAAAATTGGTTTGGTGACAACCTTACTGAATAGATAAAATATCGATGGGTAAAGATGTAAAATATATAAAGATGTTTTATACTATTTTGTTAGATATGGAATTGCAAGATGAAACAGTTAAAACCGCAATGATTAAATGGGCACAAAACATAGGTCATAATATTCAGTTAGACCAATGGGCAAAGGTGTGGAAAACAAATATAAAATTTACCAAAGCTGTCTCATTTAAATAAAATATATATAAAATGTTTTACAGATGGCATGTGACACCAGAAAATCTAGCTAAATGGTACCCAAATATGTCAAACGTTTGCTGGAAATGTAAACAAAAAAACGGTTCATTTTTTCACATGTGGTGGGCATGCAAGGTTACAAAAAAAAATTGGATATGGATTCATGAGATATTGCAAAAGATATTAGATATAACTGTACCATTTGTACCAGAACTGTTTTTATTAAACATAGTACCAGAGACATTTAAGAAACCAGATACATATATAGTCATGCATGTAATAATTATGTCTAGAATTTTATATGCAAGATATTGGAAGAAGGAAGAAGTCCCATCAAAGGAAGCAACAATCTATAAATTATTGGAAGCAGCAGAAATGGATAAACTGAAAAACAAGACGAAATCTTTGAAAAGAATTGGGCAAGAGTTTATAAATGGTTGGAGGACTATCTTAAGAAACCTTAAAAATAGGTTATAAGCTCTCAACATGAAAGCTAAAATGAAACATGTGTATACAGTATAGATTACATTTAGACAAATGTAAGTGAAAGTAATGAGTACAGGCTTCAGGCTTATTGTTTGTTGACTTTTCTTTCCTGTATGTGTTATTGTCTCTTTATTCTTTTTGAAAAATAAAAATCTTTATATATTAAAAAAGAGTCCGTCTCATCCTGGTAATGTACCATCTAGTGCAGAATGCTGTCTACTCTGGTATTGACTGGCCATAACTTTGACTGGCCATAACTTTCCAAGGCAGGAAGTTGGTCCCAGCTCTGCTACTCAAGATCTTTTACCTGAATGGGGGGGAATGAACCTGACCAGCTCATGCTCAATAACTGCACTATGGGTCCTCCCACTTGGCAATGGACCCTTTCACTCCCGCTCATGATAAAATTATGAATCTCAGAACTTTTCAAATAATATCTAAGATTTTTGTCAGTGCTGCAATAGCTTTCCTGGACTAAACTCCTCGCTTGTGTTACCTAATTTCATGAGTAAGCTCCAGATCTGATTTTGTACCTTTTCAGTATAATCCTAAACACACAGAAAATACATTACAAAAGTCTTGTGAATGGAGAATTTACTGATACTGAAATTTCCTTTTTTATGAGCCATATTAAGTCAAAATTACAAAGCTACCTTTCCCCCAGCACACACATGCATTCCAAAGAAGACATTTAGCCATTGAAGCCTGTTCCAATGGTATTCCAAGACTGCTTGTAGAAATTTGTTGTGTCCTCGGATTCGACTGGCTTTCGAGCAAGGGAACCTTTACCTTTACATAAAACAAATCCGTCACTCACAATTGTGGAGTGATGGATTTGGCCTCCAACAACTGAGAACAAATCAAGCAGGTTTGCCTGCTTGCTCACCAAAACATTTAGGGATACTTATGAAATATTTATCTAATCCATCACTAGCAAAAATGGCTAACATGGAAAATCAGTGTATGAAAGGTTGCAGCTCCCAGACAGGTGGCGTTTTTTCTCTTTGCAAAGAGCATTTCACATACGGTTAGGTTTCAGATATTAAGCAACTCTCTCTAATTTGCATCTTTTTATTGTTAGATGGGGAGTCATTTGCAAAAACATTATTTCCATCTACATAAGGACAGTGGTGGCAGCACTAGTATATTCCAGCCATGAGAGAGATGTCATGGGTATTTCCAAGCATACATGGAACACACTATAAAAATCTCACTGATGGAGAAATGACTGATACTGAAATTTCTTTGTTATGAACCACATTCGGTCAAAATCTGAAGAGAACAACTGTAGGAATGATCTGTTCAACATTAATAAAAGATTTATATAGTGCAGCCACTTTTTAAAGTCAGTGACTAATTTGGTTATTAAAAATAAAGATAACATTGAGGATGTTCCCTCTGAGTTTGTGCAATGCAAGCATAATTAGGCAAATTCTGTGTATAAGTGAGAAAAGATTTATTATAGAATTACGTAACTGAAAGGTAAAAACACAACTCACCATAAAGTTCTCCTGCATAAGCAGTGTTGTGCAGTGTTTAGAGTGCTGGACTAAGATCTGGTAGATCCAGGTTTGAATCCCTACTCTGCCATGAAAACCTGCTGAGTGACCTAGGGCGAGTCATACACTCTCAATCTAAACTACACAGAGTTGTTGTGAGGATAAAATGAGGGAGAAGGTTGTAAGCCATTTTGGATCTCCATTGGGGAGAAAAGTGGGGTATTACTGGAGGAAATTAATAAATAATCTCCATGTAAATGAATGAGAGCTAATAAAGGACATCACTGTGCTCTTGCACAGCCTCTATTCACTTTCATGGGGTTCTAGCAGAATGGTGTTTTCCAATACATCGGCTGCAGTCTGTCACCTGGGAGTAAGCCCCACTGAATAAAAATGAACTTACTCCTGACTAAACATTTACAGGATTGCACTGCTGAGGCATTATATAATCAATTTCTAAAGTTACCAATTATTTGTATAAGTGAAGAACTGGAATGGGTTCTAAAGTACTGAGGGAGATGGTGTCATTAAAAAGATTTTATATTGTTGGCCATCTAAGCTGGTAGGGTCCTAAGGGAGATGATTCCTCTGTGATCAGACTTAAGTAAAGTCTGCATCCACCTCAAAAAAAGAAAAAAATGCTGTTAAGTGAACTCCACACCTGAGAGGAGAGAATGGAGAGTATTAGTTTACTTCCCACAATTAGAAAAGTTTCCTTTACACGTTTATCTGCTATTTTGACATATTTATTGCTTTAGAACTGTTGACCTTATAAGCTTTGCTTGTCATCTAGTTTTGTCTTTGCACATTTTCATCATGTTACATGTTAATTTGCTGTTCAGCCCGTCTATAACTTTGAACCTTACCTACCATTCCAATTTCTACACATGTGACATAATGAATAGAAGAACAGACCATACCGCTTAGGGATGCCAGCCTCCAGGTGGGACCTGGGTATCCCCTGGAAGTACAGCTCATTTCCAAAAAGTGTGTGTGCACACGAAAGCTCATACCTTGAATAGAAATGTGTTAGTCTTAAAGGTGCCACTGGACTCTCAATTTGTTCTTCTTTTTAAAAAAATCACCAGACATTCTCAAAAGTACAAAATATAGTATTTGTAGTCACTTGGATTCTGTAGGAGTGCAGTCATCTTCAATTTGTATATCACATTAGAAGTGTTGCTAAAAGTAAGCAAACTAAACTATTTCAGAACAATGTTATAACATATTTAATGATATTACATTAATGTGTTAAAAATTAAATCCTACCTTTTTTCGTAAAGAAGAAAAGTTATATAAAATGATCAACATAAGCAAAAACCTTTTGGCCACATGATAGCAAACAAGTCTAACAGAGAGCTTTTAAAGCTAGTTCAAAACAAATATACTTTGGCAGCTGCTCTGAACAGCAACTAGCTTGTGTAGTTTGGCAGAGCTCTATTTACTGCAGTCCAAGTGGAAGGTGGCATCAGCCAGAATCACCAGATGTCAGTCAACCCTGCTAGCTTGCAAATACCTTGGAAATGTCTGAGTAGTGTGAGAATAAGGATGTGGCCACCTAACACCTCATTCTCTACCAGTCCATCATACTTCTGTAGCCAGTCAGACTTTAGATTTGGTACGGGTCAGAGATGAACACCAGTGTACGTAGCTGGTTCATCATTGGAGATACAAGTATGGTTGGAATCATGGGCAATGCCCTACGGTCTAATAAACAGGTGGCATTGTAATGTTTAGAAACCAGTAGTAGCATCAGGCAAGGCATTTTTTAAGTTCTCCCAACAGGTCATTTTACTCTTTTTGGCCAGTTGAGAACCAGGACTTTATTCTTCCATTCCTCTTCCTACACAATTGCAGAATTCAGTATCAGTGCTAGTAGAGATTGTCTGGGAAGCTTGTTGTGTAAGATTTATCTCCCAAATAAGTGCTCCTGAAGAATCAGGCACTAATTTTTTATTAATTAATTCTTGTAATAAAAAGCTTTTAAGGGCAAAAGCCTTCATAGAAGAGGCATTCCTTTTTCACTCAGAGGAGAAAATGCCTCTTCTTAAACAGTGTCTGGTGTTATGAAAGTGAATTTATCTAAAGCCAAAGAAAGAATGATCCCCCACCCTTCAGAAACACCCATGGTGATTTTTATACCCACACAGATTTAATTGATTAATCATTCTGCCTGGCCCCTGCACAGATAACCAAAGCTGCCAAAACAGACTACCTACAAACAAGGTAGGGGATTGTACATACTTGTGGGACTCACCAGGTATGTAAGTCAAATATGATTTTGTAAACAAATCTTCATAAATACATCTTTAGGGAAAAGGAGGAAAATCCCCCCCATAGCCTGATGTGCCCCTGAATATGCTCCAAAAAGGATGGAATGCTCAGAGTCTGCCTTTTCTACACATGTGACGTAATGAATAGAAGAACAGACCATACCGCTTAGGGATGCCAGCCTCCAGGTGGGAACTGGGGATCCCCTGGAATTACAGCTCATTTCCAGACTACAGAAATCAATTCCTTGGAGAAAATGGCTGCTCTGGAAGGTGGGCTCTATGGCACTGTACCCCACTGAGGTCCCTGTCCTCTTCAGGCTCCATTCCCAAATCTCCAGGAGTTTCCTAACCTGGTTCTGGCAAACCTATTCCCCCTCCCCCAGTGGCCAGGGGGGACCCTAACACTTCAGACTACAGGAGAGGGATCACCTGTTTCAAAGGGCCCCTATATTAATAATGCCCTGAAACTTGAAAACTTGTACATCATGCCAAGGGCTAGTCTAGAACGTTTCTCTCTGATGTGTTATTTCCTTTTATTTGGAGGAAGTATTTACATGGGGCACCAAGAATGTGACTCTCTCCATATGAAGTCTGAAACGGTACTGCTTGTTGTACCAACCTCACAACTCTACAGCTTCATTGTACTGCATCTGCAGACTCAGTTAAAGGCAGAAAGGGAGGAGAGGAAATCAGTCTCTGAACTAATAGAGTGCTTGAGGGGCTGATTTGTGGAGATGAAAGTGATACTTTCAAATTGTTTCCCCTCTCCTATAATGCTTTGTTGGCCTCCAGCTTGTCGAAACTATTACTAATGGACCAAGATTTCTTTTAACACAAGATTTCTTTAACCAGGTAACAGTCATACTTAAAAGCCCCCTGGTACTTGTAACACTGAGCTGCCACCACCCACCTCATTACATTCAGAAGCAAAGAAACTGGTTTTCATAGTTGTGGAGCACTTCTAGGTTGCCTTGAAAGTCTTTGCAATTTGCAGGTGCGCAACATTTAAGAAGTTCTCCAGATGAAATAAGCCATCAAATTCCAGTGGCTTTAGAACATCCAGCAAACAATACAAGCTCAAGCTTTAACACTCCAGATCCCAAATGTGGAATTTCAAAGGAAAAAAACAAACAACAACCTATAGACATTAAAAACTGTGTAGCAGTCAAAAGAAAAGTGATTGTAACGCTCCATTTATTTAGAAGTTAAGGGTTTTTTTTTAAGTTCGCAGAAACAAAGGATAAGAAATTAACGTGTATGGTTTATCTTTATTTTGCTTCACTTGTATTCCTTGCTTCTTCCAATTGGATTGAAGCAGTAGTTTAGCCTCCCAATCAAACTGTGAAGTAGTTTAAGCTGTGATAGAATAATTTGCCTAGAGCTAACCCATGAGCTACATAGTTAGGTAGAGATCCACATCCGAATCCAATTCAGATCACTGATGTGGGTTGTAGGAAGCTGAATTGGTTACAGTCTGGACAGTAACTAGTCCAACTTCCTCCAGCTTACATCAGTGATATTTTACACAGCAGTAACTTGCCATATCAACATCACTTTTTGTACCTGTAAACAGGATGCAGGACAGACACCTGTTTGAGAACCCAAAAGAATAAACAGTGAAGCCATGCAATTGACCATGTTTCTGTGGAACATGTTGCCTACATCATGTTTACATATGTGCATGACACTTGCACATTTTAAAGTACTTATTGCTGTCCATGTAAGTGCAGGAAATGCATTTGCTCCATAAGATATTAATCAGCCCCCATGTGGTCTATTAAACAGGTGGCATTGTCATGTTTAAAAACCAGTAGTGGCATCAGGCAAGGCATTTTTTAGTTCTCCCCACAGGTAATTCTATTCTTTTTGGCCAGTTGGGAACAGGGACTTTAGTCTTCCTTTCCTCTTCCTACATAATTTCAGAATTCATTGTTGATGCTAGTACAGATTGTCTCAGAAGCCTGTTGTGTATGATTTATTACAAGTGCTATGTTGATTGAAGTTTCTGATCACGCAATCTCATCAAGAGGCCCAGCTTTAGAACCTCATTTTTGCGTGTATGGAATTGCTGAGATCAGTGAAAGTGTGCGTTTTATGCAGAATACTTCCCCTATAATGCATTTTGTAAACCAGCATAGTTTCCTAGCCCAGAGTTTTCACAGAGTTGGAATGGGCTGTATATCATCTAGGACATTTCCATATATCTTTGGCAGGAGAAAGATAAGTGTGTGACTGGAGGTAATATTCCACACTGAGGACCTTATATGCATGTTCATCACCTGCTAACTGTATCAAGTGATGACTTGCATGTGTAAATGAGACATCACAGATGAAGCTTGTATATGATTTCACAATGCTTTGCAATAGAGACAGTTTACACATTAAAGTCCTCTTCAGATATTCCAAAGCCACCCAATAAGAGTGTACCTGCGGAGGAAATAACATCTGACATGCAGGACTTTTTTTAAAAAAAAGAGGCACTGGAACTCTCAATCTGCATACTGAAAACTCATGAACGTATAAACATTTTTTAAAGAATTTTGTCGAAGAGGTTCTGGAACCCCATTCTGGCATGTTTTATTTATTTATTTATTAACCACATTTATACCCCCCCTCCCTGCAATGTTCCCCCAGAAAAAAAGCCCTGCTGACATGTATAAACCAGTCCAGCCCTGCCTATTTTTTCAAAATAGACACATATATTGGGAAATCAATGTAACATGCAAAAAAGTACACAGTACTATAGCTGCTTCTTTTATTCAGCCTATCAAGCATCTTCACAGAGAAATATTTCAGGATTCTTTAGAATCACAATGCTCTCAGAAGGTCATCCACTGCAGTCTCAACCTTAACCAACATGCTTCAAATCTTCCTGCATTTCTATGGCTTCTGCCCTTTGGCAGAGCTAGGGTATGCTGCTGCCAATCCAGAACAACATCGAGCATGTTAATGAGGCACCTTGGCATTTTTATTTGTCAACGAGTAAGAGGATCCATTCAGTGACAGCTTTTTTTTAAAGTGTAATCAAGTGTTTTTCAAAATTAACTGAAGAAACAGATGATGCAAGGATTACTTCTAGAGTGGGTCTATTTCTGCTTGATGATAGCTGCTCACAAGATTGTGCAGGAGCCCCACTGGGTTCCTGAGTTCCTGTTAAGTGTGTTTAGGATGGCAGACTAATAATTCTCTTCAGGTTATTTCTAGGAAGGCATATATCACATTTTTGAGGTTCAGACACCAAAGGTTAGGCCAATCTCCTATGTGATGCATGCCCAGATCTCATGGCGGCAAAAGCCTATCATTATATAAAAGTAAAGGTTCCCTTGCTCGAAAGCCAGTCATTATATACAGAACATTATAATAACCTGAACAAATAATGAAAGCTGGAACTCAAGCACCATGTTAATAACAAAAGGAAATAAAAACGTTGACCTGTATCCAACCACATTCCAAAGACTTAAAGGCACTTATGTTGTCTTAAGAGAGGAGGGTGATTTCTGCCAGTTTCTGCATCCCACTGCAGAGATCCACTGACCACCTGCCCCCAACAAAATTTTGGAAGCTCAGTGAGCTGCAATGTGTGTGTGTGTGTGTGTGTGTGTGTGGGAACTGGCAGAAAATATTGCTTCTCCTTTTTACATAAAGCTTAAGGACACAGTTCTCTTAATTGCATGATTGGATACATGCCACTATGTGTGTGAAATGCCATCAAGTCACAACCAACTTATGATGTCCCCAGCAAGGGTGGTTTTGCCATTGCCTTCCCCTGCAGTCTTCCTTGGTGGTCTCCTATCCACGTACCAAACCTGCTTAGTTTCTGATGAGATAGGGCTATACCATGTCACCTTCCCTCCCACAAGCCTGTGTAAGTAACCTTCAGTTTTAATTCTTCCAAGGAATGACAAGGTGATACCTAACATACCACCTCCATGTAACTGACATTTTCCAGAGTAAACATACATGGAACCATTGGAAGAAGAATTTCAGTGCAATTGCAGGAAGTCAACACTGCAAGTTGCAAGCATCCCTGAGGTGGTGGTGGAGGAGGAGATTGGATTTATACCCCGCCCTTCACTACCCAAAGGTGTCTCAGAGTGGCTTACAAACACCTTTTCCCTTCCCCTCCCCACAACAGACACTCTGTGAGGTAGGTGGGGCTGAGAGAGCTCTTGACAGAAACTGCTCTTTTTCAAGAACAGCTCTTATCAGAACTACAGCTTGCTCATGGTCATCCAGCAGGTGCAAGTGGAGAAGTGGGGAATCAAACCCGGTTCTCCCAGATTCGAGTCCGCGCACTTAACCACTACACCAAACTGGTGTAAGAAACAAATGAAAGGAAGAAGAATGTGCCATCCAGTCTGTTGATCCAGTATTTAACACAGTCACAACCTATTCATGGCAACCCCAATTATGGGGTATACAAGACAAGAGCAGTGATGGTTTGCCATTGCCATTGCCTTCCTGCACATAACAACCCCAGCCTTCCTCGGAAGTCTCCCATCCAAATACTGACCATGGCCAATCCTGCTGCATTCCCAAGCCCCAATGAGCTCTGATGAAACTTTTATATTTGGGATGCTACAAGTACTACTGAAAGGAGCATGACACAATAGCATGCAGAAGTCACACATTTATTGCCAGAGCCTCATCCCCCCCCCCCCAGAAAGGCACTGTAAATATAATAGCTATATGAAAGATCAAGATGGGTAGCCGTGTTGGTCTGTATCTGAAAAAGCGAGCAGTGACTCACGAAAGCTCATACCTTGCCACATATTTTGTTCATCTTTAAGGTGCTACTGGACTCTTGCTCTTTTCTACAGCTATATGAAAGACAGCACTACGACATTTGCAGCCTTTCCTATGTAGTGATGAGGAAAGTCTCCTGTGGAAATCTTGTCTGCCACACGGCTGAAGGAACACGAGCCCTACCAGAAATAAAGGCAGTCGTTTTATCGAGATGCCATCATAAGAAATAGATTAAGTTGTTTTGACAGGTTCACCTGCACTTCTATGATTAGGATTTTTCTCAGGAGAATTCATTAATTTATTTCAGACAGCTGAGTACCTCCAACCAACTGCTATCATCCTTCTTTTAAAGAAATATCAGCTAACCCTCCACTTTATCAGATAACAGAGTAATTGTTCAGAGCCCACAACAGGCAAAATTTAGCAAGTAGCAGAATCTGTGCACCTTAGGAGTCAAGCCTATGAACCTCCAGAAATCTAGAACTAGAAACTTCCCAATTAACCAAGTCCTTGCACAGAATGATTAATTTTACTTGAAAATGTCTGCCTATTATAAAAAGATGACCTTTTCTTAGAATACCATCTGTTGCTGGCAGTGTTCAAACTTTGGCCAGATTTATGCAGAATTGTTTGTGAGGCAGGATGGAAGGTGGAATATTCTCAGCCATGCACATCTGAATCTACAGGTCAAACCAATATCGCCTGAGTGGCAACATCTCTTCAGCCCCTAGCCAGGGGTCTTTTCCAGTTTGAAGTCTTTTAGAGCAGAGGTTCTTCAGGGACTGTGCCTGAGAATTTGTATGTGCTAGGCATACACTCTTCTACATAGCCAGTTTGGTGTAGTGGTTATGTGTCCGGACTCTAATCTGGGAGAACCAGGTTTGATTCCCCACTCCTCCACTTGCAGATCCTGGATGACCTTGGGCAAGCCATAGTTCTGACAAGAGCTGTCCTTGAAAGGGCAGTTCTTAAAAGAGCTCTCTCAGCCCCATCTACCTCACAGGGTGTTTGTTGTGGGGAGGGGAAGGGACTGGAGTTTGTAAACCACTCTGAAACTCCAAGCGAAGGGCGGGGTATAAATCCAATCTCCTCCTCCTCTTCTTCTTCTGAGTCGAGGGCTATCTCCAAATTTTCATGTTCTGTTTTGTGTTATTTTCATGTTTTCTGATTTCAGATTTTGTTCATTTGATGAGCACCCAGCTCAGGCAGCGGCACCAACCTCACTTTTAGTATCAGCTAGGACTCAAACCATGAATTTCCTGGGCTGTGCATTTGCACCCTTTGTGATATTCCACTTGATGCAGATCTTTCTATGTCATACCTTATGACTGCCTGATCTCAAATACGGTACATTGGATGAAAATGAATCTCATGAAGACTTATGGTCCTTGCTTCCATATAATAGCCATGATTTGTAAAAGTTGGGAAAAGATAGCTAAATGTGATGGTTCTGGACTTACAAGGGGCCTCATTTGTGGCTGCAGGGCTGAAGAACAGGAGGAGGAGAAGCATTTCCCCATTGGATCTTCAGGGGCAGGTGCTGCAGTGTCAGTGTCGTCACATCCCTGGCAGCCAATCCAGTGCTTGGGCTTGTGAGGGAGCGGCAGGGACTCCAGGAGGGCCTGGAAGCCAGAATGGTTTGCTCCGCCCACCCCTCCTCTGTTTGATGGCCTGGGGCAGAAGTGGTTTGCTCCACACCCACTCCACCCTTGTTTTAATAGTTTGCAGGTGTTTTGCTATGTGGGTTAGGTTGCATGCTTTGTTACAGCCTTTATGGGCAGTTTGGGGCATAGGGCCAGATCCAAATTGGGGGAGGATGAGCCAGTATGGCTGCCTCTCTTGGTCTGGGGACTCCCATAACAGGTCTGGAGGGGGAGCTGTCTACATTATGTCCATCTTGGGGGCTGGCATGCAGCTCCTACCCTCAGATGGCACGGGAACCACACAGTGGAGCAGGATACCCATGTAGGACCTCTGGACTTGCTGTCCTGTGGTGCGCCCCCAGCAGCTGGGGTAATGGGTTGTTCTGTTGACTGACAGGGTTAGTTGTGTGGGTTGCTGGATTATCGATCCTGTCCTATGCTGCATCAGTGCTCCTGTGATTTTACACAATAAGGGCTGTGGTCATTTTCTCACCAAGTTAACGTGGTCTTGTTATTCTTCCCCTGCCAGAATGCTGACTAGGGTGTGTCATAGGGACCACATCACTCCAGCCTTGTTTCACCTACAGTGACTCCCAGTTTGCTTACAGGCTCAATTGAAGGTGCTGGTATTGACTTTTAAAGCCTTTTTAAAGCCAGGCTACCTTAAGCACTGCCTACTCCCATATGAACCTACCCAGAGGTCATTTCAGGGGGGAACGCGGGGGAACGCAGTTCCCCCGGGTGAGGTACTGGGGGGCGGGGCACATGATGAAGCCCCACCCCCTGCTTCTGGTCGCCCCGCTTCCGGCCCTCATTCAGCCAGGAGGAGGCAGGAGAAGAGGGAGGGTAGGTTGCGTCCTCCCTGCCTCTCCCCACCCCTGCCTGCCTGGGGCCAGGGAGGGCCTTCGCGGGGCTTCCTTGCACCCCCGCCGGCCTTGCAGGTCCACCGCCGGGCCACTCATGGCGCTTGGCAGTGGAGCTGCAAGGCCGGTGGCGGCGGCCGAGACCGTTGGGGGCGGGGTGTGTGGCCTTATGACACATTTCTGGTGATGTCAGGGGGTGTGGCCTTATGACACACTTCCGGTGATGTCAGGGGGTGTGGCATATGCTAATGAGTTATGCTAATGAGTTCCCCTAGCTCTTTTTCTACGAAATGACCCCTGAACCTACCCAACCACTTTGGTTATCTTCAGAGGCCCTGCTTTGGGTGCCTCTGCCATCGGAGGTGAGGTGGTGGGCAACCTGAGAAATGGCCTTGGTCATGGCACTGAATGCCCCTCCCCAGGGAGATTCCCCCTATCTTTGTCTTCTACCAGTGGGTGAACACTTTAAAAACAATCTGGCAGGTGAAGGAGGATCTTAACTAGGGGTCTGTGGGAAGAGGACATAAAAAAACTGGGGGGGGGAGAATGCCTGCTCTTTAATAAACAGTAAATTGGTAACAGAGCAAGAAGCAAGTAAGCAGAGTTCCTTCAAATAAATAATTGGAGCTACGTATTATGGCTTGGAACACACCAAAGATCTTAACTGCTGGAAGGACTTCTGTCATGCCTGTCCCCGACCCGGCACCTGGGAGCCTGGAAAATGAGGACTCTGCTTTAACAACCTCTGAAGCACAAGAGTCCTCATCAAACCTAAGTACCAGGGAGGATGAACACCAAACTACAGGACAGCTGGCACCTGAAGCTGATCAGGCAATACCTGGCCCTAGCAGCTTGCCACACGACTCACTGCCACCTGTGGATCGGCTGAGAAACCAGAGACGCTGGGATCTGGCAGTCAGGTGCAAGGAGGCACGCTTGCGTGGACTATGATCGTTAAGCCCTGATTACTGACAGAAGCAAGGACTTCACAAAGGAATGTTAACAAGATAACGAGCCGGCACACCATTTGAAGAGACCGCTGGCTGCAAGCAAACCGTGCTGGCAACCTCGTCCGTGGACCAGACGCTTTGCACCTCTCGCTCTGTGTTGACTCTTGACTGATCTCTAGGTTCCTGAATCCAGTCTGTGTTTTGGTGATCCCTCTGGCTCCTGACCCCCGGCTATGCTTCTTGACTACAATACTGGACTCTGACTATTGATAACTTTGACGATGGCTTGGCTCTGTGTATTTGGAACTGTTTGCTTGGACTCTAGTTGCTCCCTCTGGCTGACTCTTGGACTTGCCTTTTGACTCTTCCTCTTTGCCCGGCCCCCTGACTCTGTCGTGACAACTTCCATCAGCAGACTTCCATTATCTACCTCTCTTTCTCCTGCTGCAGCCCCAAATGCCCCTCCAAATACTGCTTCTGGGGGACAGGGGGCCCCCTAGGAAAAGTGTGAGCAGAAAGTCAGAGGGTGGAATAGATGAAAATATTCCCCCTTTTGCACATCTAGAAATTATTGCAGTGATCCAACCCACTATGTGTACATTTTAAAAAATATTTCAGAGTCATACATCATTTGCTACAGATTATGTTGACAGACAGATAGAGTATTTGGTACTGCTGGCCTTGTACTCTCAAATATTATGTGTCAAACTGGCACAAAATGATTGTTGTCAGTAACAACACTGGCAATCAGTAACATTTAGTGCTATAAAACTACTTCCATGAAAGTCAACTGATTCTTGGTAAACAGTGCTGGGTTAAACTGTCAAGACCCGAGTGCGCAGCATGGCGGAGTGAGCTTCCGTCTCTAGTTCCAGCTCCTGCCAACCTAGCCGTTCGAAAGCAAGAAACTGCAAGTAGATAAATAGGTGCCACTTCAGTGGGAAGGTAACGGCGTTCCGTGCGCCTTGGTGTTTAGTCATGCTGACCACATGACCACGGAAACATCTTTGGACAGCGCTGGCTCTTCGACTTCGAAACGGAGATGAGCACCGCAACCCTAGAGTCGGACTCGACTGGCTTTCGAGCAAGGGGACCTTTACCATTAACTAAACTGTCAATGAACTTAATAAATATTTTCACAATCACACCTTGGAAATAAATTGCTACACCACCATCATTAAAGTTACACAGGAGGGGAGCAGCACTCAGAGACACAGTGGCATGCTTCCATATTTATCACCTTCAGTTAAAGAGCCTCGGATAAAAAAGTTTTGAAAGACATCTGCCTGCTGCCCAGGCAGTATAATGCAGATTAACATAGTGCGTGACATATAAACTGTGTGGCATAACTCAGTGGAGAAATTGCTGAGGAACCTGAGGAGCCAGATGTAAAGACTGTGATGCTAGGCACATTTATTTGGAATGAGAACCACTGAAATCCATAGAATTGACTTTTAAGTGAACAGGTGTAAAATCAGGCTACATTTCTAAATATATGTTACCAGGGTGCTTTCCACATGGGGACAGGTGTATGTAGTCTTCCCACTGCTGCCGCCAATACAGCACAGCATCAGATTTCCCTGAAGTTTCCCTGCCCCATTCCCCCGGCAGTAGCCCTCACCCCCCACACGCACCAGGGCTGGTAATTGAATACCATTATAATAATGTTATAACAATCTCTGTATCAGGTTGTCTGAATTCCTAGCTTCCATTTGTTAAAATTCTCTAGCCCTTTCCCTTTATATATCAGCAATGAATGGGGCTAGACATTTACTTTTTTAAAAAGAAAGCTGGGAATTGAAAGAACCTGATACACAGATCGTGATATTGTTGTGAAGATACTGAACTGCTGACTAAATAAAAGAACAACCACCACCACCAACCCGTTGGCGCAGAGGAGAAATGGCCACTGCAGGAACAGAGGCTGGGGAAAGCTGGGAGGTGCATGAGTGTACCATGATGCTGTGGGGAAGCAGGACAGCACTGAACCCAAGGCCAATAACCTGCATGGAAGCAGCCTAAGCCTGGTCATTTTAAAGCAACCACCACTGGTTTCCGTGGGACTTGTTTGCACAATTGTGTGCTTAGAATTGCACCGTGACAGTCAATGTGCTCTTTTAAGATCAGGAGTGTCAGATAAACTTTTGCCATTTGTATAAAACTTGTATTTGGGAAGTATAGAGCTGAGAAGAAAGTGTGCCTATAGATAAAATGGGTTACTTCTCCTTTCTGCCTTATACTGCACTCTTTAAAAACAAACAGCCCAACTCTGTGCAGGTTTCTTTACTTAGAAGTAAGTCCCACAAAGTGCACTGGGGATTCTTCCCCCAAGTGACTGTGCATAGAACTGCAGCCTAAAAGTAAGCTGTGAAAATATTGTGAGTCACTTGTCTATTTTATTTTACTGTCCATGTGGGCCAGTGGGGTCTCTGAGGAGTAGGTAACTTCACACAATGTATGTGCTGCCACTAGTCTAAGCACATTTAAGTTATCATTTGCATTATGCTAACCTTATTATCAACCTCTGGGCCGATCAGTTTCTTTGGTGGACACAGGGTTATAACCTAGGAACACACTGATAAAGTAAATGAAGGTAAAACGTTCTAAATCAGATAACATAATTGGTAAGAATGTATTACAGTGTGTCTTTCAAGAATGGCTTCTTACTTCTTATTGAGCAACTTCCTGTTGAGATTTTCACATGATGATCAGTTGTTGAGCAAATACATTTTTATATTGTTCTCTTGCAATGTATTAATTCATTTTAACACTTATTTTGCACCCATCAAGAGGGGGGGGGGGAAGAAACCACCAGTCAGAGAATCAGCATGTAGGCCCAGGCACATCCATTTGGATCTGATGCTTTCACCATTCATTGAACTAACTCCTGTTCACGTTGTACTTCCACAGACAAGATGAAGAAGATACCGTCCAGTGCCTCTTAAATTCTAGTAAATCACATGTGGAAGAAGCCTCTGGCTATAGAAACAATATAAAGTTATCATTTCAACCCTTCTCCTGAACTTGGCAAGCTTATGACTTCCTATCCTTTCTCCAAGAGGAATGCTTTTTGAGTGAATGCAATGAATGGCTTTCGGGTGGTGCATCTTTCCAAATGTAACATGTATAATTACATCCTAAATTGCTTCTGCTAAGGTTCAAAGGACATACTGAATTACAAACCATCAGGCAAACAGAAAATTACAAACTTGAATTAACACAGTGTCTCAATTTTTATAGAGGCCACAGGAAGAGAGACTGGAAGGATGAATATAATATCTCCTGCTGGAGATGCAATGTATCCCCCATGCCTTTCTGTTCCCTTGGTAGACATGTGGGCTGTGGTTCAGTGAAAAGCACCCAGTTTGCTTGTGGAGGGTCCAGTGTTCGATCCAGCAGGTGCTGGGAAAGCCCTTCTCTTTCTCATGGAGATCAGCAGTGCTGCACCAGAGTTAACAATCCTGAACCTGGTGGAGCAATGTTTTATGTGCTCCAACAAAGTTTATGTGCTCAAAGACCTCAAAAGCACAGGGGACTTATTGACCCATAAATCAGCATGCAAAGCATTTTACAGGAAGTATTTATTTATTTATTGAATTTATTATGACCATTTCCTTCACTGTAGATCTCATGAGGGCATGTGTTGGGTTTCGATGTGGTCTCCATTCAAAGCACTGTTTAGTTTCAGCCAGGTTGCTCTGTCATGCAGCTCTGACTGTACTTCAAACAAGAGGAAGCTGCCCTTCCAGTACATCACATATCCCATCTGAGACACGGTACATATATGAATCCTGCTTTGCACTCAGGTCAGGGCTCGGTGGATTCTGCCTTTTTGCTGGGTTGTTGAAAGAACAACAACCTGATAGGGAGCCTGCAGCCACAGAGGCAAATACATGTTAGAAGCTGCTTTAAATCACACACAGGATGCAAGTAGTCTTGTTGCTTGTTATTGGTTTAGGTATATAGCACCATTAATGTACATGATGCACTACTGAACAACAAAAGTTTTTTAAAAAACCCCAAAAACCAGACATGGGACAAAGCTTCACACACGCACATACACACGTGTGTTCGGGTATCTATTGGCACAAAATTCCAGAGGTGCTGTATCTGTGATGGCTTCGTGGGGGGGGGGGGGAATCTTTTGGTACAATATAGAGATTGTTCTGGGCTTCCTTGCCTCTACTAGTTCTGAATCTTTCTGGAGCTATTGATTCCTGAACAGCTAGGGACATTAATCAGCAGAAGACCCTGGGGACTGCATTTGGAATCAAGCAAACAGAATGCTTATGAGAGACAAGCAACCTGAGCCTGTCACTTGCTCTGAGAAAGGTCTGCTTGCCTCCAGTATTGGAAGGGTCCTTACTATGATGAATGTGCCAAACCCCATTCAGGGAATCCTGATTGGCTACAGCTTCTCACTGAGCTCACTGCCAGGGACAAACTAAGGGTAGCTTTAAGGTAATGTGTTGCATCATTCCTACAAGGTTTGTGGAGGGGGGCCTTGCAAGACCCTCTGATCGACTTGCTTTTTCTTGGTTCAGAGCTGGCAGAAAAACATTCTGAGTGCCAAGGTCATCATCATCACCACCGAGATTAAACCCGAGACACAATGCCACGCAAGCCCCCATTGAAGTGAATGCTGTATAAGAGCACAATGCGTTTCTAGAGGGCTTGTGCGAGAGACTTCGGACTGATCAGCCCTGTCCACCTTCAGTTCCTCCGCTATTCTCCATGGCCGCCGCAGTCTGCCGCCTGAGCCTTACCGACCGGTGGGGCTGCCTCTGGCTTTGTCAAGCACTGGAGAAGGCGGACAGATGCCAAGGTCAGGGGAAGGAGCTGTCATCTCCCATTTGGATTTCCAAAACTCGGACAGGTGAAGGGCGAAAGGCTGGGAAGCATTACTTCTATTTACTCACGGCGTGTGTCTGCGCTACAGTAAGCGAAAAATGCTTTGGATCCTTGTCGGCTCCCCTCGGGTGGCAAACAATGCCGTCCTTATTGCATATTACTCAGAAAAGTCGTACGAAGTTTAATGAGATTTACTCTGCAATCACAGTTCTTAGGAGCCCAACCTCAGCCGCAAAGGCGCTGAATCTGTGCCGCTTTCGCTCCTCCGCAATGGACTTGGAGTGATCCTTACTAGGCTTCCCAAATGTTATTTATTATAACACGCTTTCCTATGAATGAGAAAGACGCAAAGCGCTCTATAACACAAACATTAAAACCTGTTCCGTTCCGGCAGAACTCCTCCCCCTGACTTCCCACCTTCCCCTTCCGATCCTAGTAGTCTCCCCACCCACCACCCCCAGGAAGAGGCACTGATCGGTGCAAAGCCCCCCCCCCTTTCCGCCAGACGCCCTTCCCTTGGGCTCCCCCTGTCGGTCACCGCACCCATTTCACCGCCCGGAGGAAAGCAAAAGGAGAGGGCGAGCGGGCTCCCCCTACAGGCAGAGAGGGACAGGGCGACATTTCCTGGAGAATGGGCGAGTGAGAGCGGCTGGTTGCTGCCTGCGAGGGGGGCGACGAGCATCTCTCTCCTCCTCCTCCACTTCGCTACTCCGTACGCAGCAGCGACAGCAGGTTGCAGCCAGGAGCCAACGCCTCGCCTGCGCGGAGGACGAAGGGAGACTCACATGCAGCGGCGACGGCGGCGGCTCTTCTCCGGCCACTCAAAACTCCGTGCCTGTGCCGTGGGAAGCGCTGACCCGCGCGGCGGCCGTCTTCCCGCCAACGAGCGCCGCTTGCCTCCCCCGGCCGCCCGCTTCTCTCCCTGCGCCGCGTCCGTCAGCCCGGGGCGGCTGCGCCTCTCGTGAAGTCTGGGAGCCCCTACTCCCCCGCTGCTCTTCCCTATGGGGATCCGAGAGTTTCCCAACGGCACGACGAGGGGCAAGACCATCACGATGTGAGTGCCCGGGCAGGGGTTGAGTGGGGAGAAGGGGAGAAGAAAGCTCGGCTTTGCGACGGCAGAAGAGGCACCGGCATCTGGCCGCAGAGGTAGCGCGACTTGCGTTGCTCTGCTTGTGCCCCACACGGCCATTCTCTATTCCCGCCCTTCCTCCCGGGGAAGGAGCTGCGCCCCCCCCTCCCCCCCCCCCGCCTGTGGGCTGCTCTGAGAGGACCACAGAGAGCAAAGTTTTCGGCTGTCAGCCCCGGGGCTCCACCCCCACCCCACCACCCCGCTTCTGGGATATTAGGCACAAGAAGCTAAAAGGGGGAGGGGATGTGGCCGGGAGGGACCTAAACTTCGCCTGGAGCTTCTATGAGGTGGGGAAGGGGATGGGGGGGGAGAGATAGATCTCCCTCTGGTTCACCTCAGAATAAATTAAAGCGGCCACTTGCCCCCCCCCCAAAAAAAAAAAAAAACCACACGAAGAGGGGGCTTCCTCTTTTGTGGCGTCCCTATGTGTGTGCACGCAAAGGTGTTAGATTGCTCGCTTGGGGACAGTTCCAATGGGTAGCCGCGTTGCTCTGTGGAAACACAATAAAGCAGGAGTCCAGCAGCCCCTTAAATCGAATGAATGAACTTTACAACATTTCTCTTTCCTTTGTGCTGCTTGCCTTCTGCAGCCTTCTTCTAACTGGCCGTTCTTTGGCTGAGAATACCTGTAATAGAGATCTGTGAGAGTGTTTTGTGTTTAATGTACTCTGGTCTGCTTTGTCTTTTTGCTAGTGGCATGAGGAGGTCTCCAGATGTCAGTCCCCGGAGGCTGTCAGACATCAGCCCTCAGCTCCGCCAGCTCAAATACCTAGTGGTGGATGAGGCAATAAAAGAGGATTTGAAATGGTCCAGATCCGTGGAGGACCTCACCAGTGCTTCTGTGGGACTTACATCCATTGAGGAAAGGATTCTGCGGATTACTGGGTTTTATGGCTATCAGCCCTGGGCTGCCAGCTACAAAAGTAAGTCCCTCATTTATCCCTTTCTTCTCTGCAGCTGCAGCCACCCTCCCTCCCTGTACACTCCCCCCCCACCCTCAACTTTCTGTCAGCAGCAGGAACCAGCCTTCTCCCAAGCTGCCTGGAGGGTGCAAGAAAAGGCTTAGTTTGTACTCTGGAAATTAACCCTCTGCATGTCTTTCTGCATGTCAAGTTACTGCCAAACAAATTTTATATTATCAGAGTAGATACCACTTTTGTCCTATGGGTAATTTGCTGCTGAGTGCTTTCCCGTGATTTCTTTTTTGCTCTGTGGCCTAATTATGTTCTCGGTTCAGTCTGACATGATGAGTAGCTGATGGGTGAAAAAAAACCTACCCTTGCCTTGTGCCTATGTGCCTTAGTACTTCAGGCTGTGACAGCATGATCACTTAAATGCCATTTCATACAAGACTTGGACACTTGAACTTTCTGATTATTCATAAAATTGGTGGCAATTATTATATAAACCATATTCTTTGTAATCTGAGGAAGGATTTCAGTTTAGTGCTGAAGCTTGGGTCAGAAATGAATTTTGCAAAAGGTCACTGTGACATAAAGACCTTTTGTTTCTTTAAGAGAAGCTGCTGCATTAAATGGTGACTGAAGTCTGCATCTTTAAGAGAAAGAATTGATATTTCCTCTTACTTTCAGGGGGGGAAAGTCTTAACAGCTGGATGATTTACCAAATTATTTTCATCTTTTGTCAAATATTGTATTAATCAATGTTGATTGTTAATGCTTTAATGTTAATTGTGCTACTTCTAGGTCTGAAATTTAGGTCTTTTGTGTTTAATACCATGAATGAAATACAGTGATTGGGCTTATTCATGAAATAAATCATCATGCATAAAGGTTAGTTCAGTGTCTATTTATCTATGAGAGCAGTACACTGTTTCTAGTGTACTGTTTTTAAAAACAAAAAGTAGTTAAATGTGTAGGTCAGTTACTATATTTCTCAACACTGCACCAGTCATGCATGATACATGTTTGCATGCTTCCAGAATTTCAAGAACAACTCTGATATCTTACAGCATTCATGGTTACAGTGTTGGCAATTTTCTGTAAATATTGGAGGAAACAAAGGTGAATTTAAGATTACCCTTTTTAAGCCATTATTGTACCGTCTTGGAGTACCAGTACAGGGGCAGCCATTTCACACAGCCTTTCCCCTACCGGTAAGGAGCTGTCTCTGAAGCGGTTTGGCATTTCAGACTGTGGTGCTTTGTTTTCCTTTTTCACCCACGTGGGCGATCTTCATATTTTTTAAACTTTCTTTTAAGAGTGCTATCTCTCCTTATATATAATTGAGTAGTGGGTGCCAAAGTTCTAAAATGCACTCCCTTAGTGTATGGACGCTTGAACTGTCAGTCAGAAGACACTGGCTGGGTTGACTGGCTGCTTTGTGCAGTCCCGCCCAGTGTTTCAAGGTCTTTTGCATATGGAAGCTGATTGGACTTCACTGCATTCCACACCACAAACTCACCCCCCTCCCCGCAAGGCAGTTGGAATGTCAGTTGCATATGGAACCTTCAAGGTCTTTTGCTTATCTCAGAATGAGTGAGTTATATTAAAATCAAAAGATAAGGAACTACTAACAGCCATCAGTGAGCTTCATGGTTCAACAGCTCTCGGAATCAATTCTCCCATTACTACTGGCTACTAGTATGGTATGGCCGAGATTGGGGGGGCAAGGCGGGCGACAGAAGGCCGATGCCTCCGTCGCCCGGCCCTCTACAGAATCCACCCCCCAAACCTCCAGGTATTTCCCTCCTTAGAGCTGGCAACCCTACATTCCCCTCAGTGCCTGTTGGTAGGCAACTAAGCTTGGTCCTGTCACCTACTTTGGCCTTTGGGAGAAAACACATTGGGGCCAGTCCTGATAGGGTTGCCAACTCCAGATGGGAAATTCCTGGAGACTTGAGGGATGGAGCCTGAAGAGGGTGAGGTTTGAGGAGGGGTGGGACCTCAGACAGGTACACTGCCATAGACTCCACCCTCCAAACCAGTCAGTCTCACATAGGGAACCATTGTTGCCAATCTCCAGGTGAGGGCTGGAGAGCACTCAGTATTACAACTGCTCTGCAGAAGGGAGGGCAGAAGTCAGCTGAAGTCAAAGGGGCAGATAATGGTAGGTTGGTGGCTAGCTGGGAAGGAGATGGGGTTGCCAACTACATGCTGACAAATTCCTGGGGATTTGAGGGGTGGAGCCTGGAGAGGGTGGGGTTTGCAGAGGGGTGGGACCTCAGACAGGTAGAATGCCATAGACTCCACCCTCCAAACCAGCCATTTTGTCCTGGGTAACAATTGTTGCCAATCTCCAGGTGAGGGCTACAGATTACTCACAATTACAACTGCTCTTCAGGTAGCAGAGATCAGTTCCTCTGGAGAAAACAGTGGACTCTGTCATTATACCCTGCTGAGGTCACCACAGCAAATTGACACTGTTTGCCCAAAGCCAGAGCACTCCCCCAGAGCCTCTTTCTAGATCTCATTGTATTGCTTTCACAACGGGCTTTACTGCTAGTAGCACTATAACACAACACCAAAACAGCACAATAGCGACCCCATTGGAATACCTGGACTCCACTGAGATACATGAGATTGGGGGATTTAAAAATAGGAAGTGGAAGCTTGGGAACGCACAGTTTGAGAGCATTTTTTTTAACACTAGCTCCTTCCCGGCTTGCAAACAGCATCCTCCTTTTGATGGCCAGCATTTCAGGATGCCATGCCTCCAGGGGGGACCTGGGAATCCCCTGTACTTTCAGCCAGTGTTCCCTCTAAGTTGAGTTAGTGTAAGCTGGCTCACAGTTTTTTAGCCTCTGGCTCACACGTTTTGGTCTTAGCTCAGGAAGAATGGCTCCAGAGCAAACTAATTTATTCAGTAGCCAAATAACTTGCTCACAATTCTAATGCCAGTAGCTCACAAAGTGGAATTTTTGCTCACAGGACTCCACAGCTTAGAGGGAGCATTGCAGAATTACAGTTTATCTCCTGCCTACAGATATTAGTTCCCAGGCGTATAGCGAATGCTGTGGAAGGAGGACTCCATGGTGTTGTACTCCATTGAAATCCCTGTTCTCCCCAGATGTAGTGATCACATGTATCTCAGTGGTCCAGGCATTCGCGTGGGCGAAAAAGGGTGGGAAAACCTTGTCATCGGAGGAAGTGCTACGGGGACATTTTACACAGCACCCCATAGCGCTTCAGGAATGGTATAGAAAATTGAAGACCTCTTGGAAGCAGTTTGCAGGTAAAATGGCTCAGGAACGCTTCCCTAAAGGGACAGGAGCATTTGTGTCTGAAAGGGTCAATATATTCCGTTAGGGAACCGTTACTAAAATGGTTCTGTCTGAAATGTCAGTACAGAAACCATTAGTGAACAGTTCCTGAAATGGAACATATCGGCTGTCTGAAATTCCCCAAAGTCATGGAACTTTTTAATGGGAGATATTAAAAGTAATTTTTTTGGTGTGTATCCGCTCAAAGACATCATGGCCGTATGCCTCTTAATTGTTAAGAAGGAACTGATTTCAGGCTCCTGACTTCCTATCCCTTTAGGTACTAGTTCAGGACAGGACATGTTCTCATAAGATGAGTCTGGGTGTTAACAACAATGCTAACTTGTGTGCCCCCAGACTCAGAAATTGTTATCCAGAGCATAATTCAAATAAAATGTTTATATATACATTTATTCAGCTCCATGTGATCTGCCGTTTTGGAGTGCTAATAGGTACTATCTTGATATCTCTATAAAGTCATTAGGAGAAATTGTTTGAAGCTTTGGACGGTGGTGTCATTAATATGGTAATGACACCTAGCTCAGGTTTCCTGTCAAGATTCCAGAGTAGAAGTGCTTTCCAGTGCCAGTATCTGGCAGTTGTAATGAACTTGATGAGGATGAATAGGTTGCAGTTCAAGACAGATAGGATATAAATGATAGTTGGGATCCCTGGAAGGGGGAGGGGGGAACCTAGTGTTGGTAGAATTTGCCTAGTTTAGCAGGCGTGCAGCATGAAAGTTCTTTTTGGCCACGCATTATCTTATTTTTATTTATTTAGACATTTTTACCCTGTCCTCCCCGCAAGCGGGCTCTGCCCTTTTGCTGAAATACAGGAATCTGGAAGCGATCATCCTTCCATTAGGAACTGACTAGTGTGGTGTGCTCTGTGTAGGACTGTGCCTTGGAAACAGTCTGGAAGATTCAGGTAGCGCCAAGTATGCGACTGCTCACTTGCTGTCTGGAGTCGGGCAATGGGACCACACAAGGCTTATCTAATTGCAATTGCCTGTTTTAGCTTACAGGCACAATCCAGGGTGATGGTTGTGACCTAAAAAGTTCTACACATCATGGGTCTTGCCTAACTTGGGTACTGCCTTTCTCCTGCATGTTCAATCAATCTTCAAAACGGGCCCTACTCTGTGTTCTACCTGTTTTCCCTGTTATATGTAGCACCACATGGAACCTGGTATCTTTCATGGTGACCCTGTGCTATGGAGGTTTAAGGTTTAAGCCAAAAGAAGTGTTTTTAAGCGCTACTCTTTTTACCCTTAGAAGCAAATGCATTTTTTTCCTTTTCAAGAGAGCTTTTAGCAATCTAATGTTCATATCAAACTGGAGGAAATGGAACATTTTGGATTTGTTTATTTTTAATATTTCCTGTAATTTTAGATTTGTATAGTGTGAGCTGCTTTTGACCTTTTTTTGAGAAAGACTTACTGGAAGTTTGTAGTTAAATTATTCATTTGATATTAAAATGATTAAACCTTGAAACAATAATATATTTACCTGTATACAATTTACTTTCCTCCCAAGTACTTTTTTTTTGGGGGGGGGCAATCCCTGCTTGGCATCTTTACTTGTTGAAGAGCATTTTCTGTTGTTCTGGAATGGACTCCCACAATAAGTTTTGGCTGCCTCTCATTGTCCATCTGTAGGAGGAGTTGTGAAACTGCCCTGTTTAAGAGAGTTTTTAAAGGCTGAGAAATGTTTGATGCTGATGTGACGTGATGGGTTATAAATATTTTACAATGCAATCCTAAGCATACTTATACCCTCCTAAACCCTCAGTGGATTTAGAAGAGACCAACTCTGCTTAGGGTTGCACTGGAATGTTTCCATAGATGGATGGAAGGGGGGATTCTCTGATGAATCCAAACCTTAGTTTTTAGAACATTTTGTTTACTGCATTCTCATCACGAGGACAGTTTATAAGTATGTTAATAAATAGTGTTCAAAACACAAACTCAAAAATGACCATCTAGGCAAGAAGAGAGATGTGTACTTGATTGCATGAAGCTGCCCTGTAACACAGAGTCAGACCATTGGTCTAACAAATGCAGTATTGTCTACTCTAACAGGCCCTCTGTGGGGCTCATGTAGAGGTCTTTCACATCACCTGCTACCTGATTCTTTAACTGATGATATTGAGGACTGGTACCTAGGACCTTCTACATTCAAACCATGTACTGTACACCTGAGTCATGGCCCCTCCGTATTAATGAAAGTACCCTTAGAAGCCTTTAATACACTACCAGCAGTTTTCTTTATCTTTTGTATATTCTGTACATCAGTATAATAATTTATAAGCTACTGTAACTCAAGGGTGAAATAACTTTGAACTTGACATCAGATCATTGTTTCTGTGTTAAAATGAATTTTTTTCAGTGTGGCCACAGTATCATTCATAGTATGCAATTTTGCACTGTAGGGGAATAATACTTTAAAAGACTGCAATTTTTGATGTGGAGCTGCCTTGAGGCAAAAGTGACACTTTCATGAGACCACATGTTAATTAATACATTTTCTGATGTGCTGACCCATGTTATCTGACAAAGGTAATAAAAATGAGTAATAAAAGTGAGAGGTGTTGATCACATGCTGTGCAGGGTTTTACAGCTGTTCATAAAGCATCTACGGTTCATTAAAAACATGACTAAAAGACACCAGAGAGAATACACCTCCTTAGATAAATGTCAGGATTTTTGCTCTGTTAGTAAAAACAAAACAAAAACAAAAAATTCCCAATCTGCAGTGTTCATCTGTGGTTGTTACTGCCTTGCAGACTTTATTCTGTCAGCCTCAAATGAGTGGTATCTCATCTTATAAACAGCCCTGTTGCCTGCTTGCTGAGAGAAATATTATATTGCTATATGTCCCGGACTGGACCTCATGGGAGGGCCAGATTCTGAGCTGGGTGTTAATGCTTCTTTCTGACATGATGACTAATAGCCCAATTGACTTCTTGTGGAACTACTGTGGATAAGTCTTGCCAAAATACAAAAGGTCGTGTCAGTGACTCAATTATAACCTGTTAGCTAAGATTTAGAATTAGTACTTGAAAGCTAATTACAACCAAAACACAGTGTTTAATGTGAGCTCTACACAGCAGTGTTTTCAATGACCTGGTTTTTAAAATCTGTTTTATCTGGAATTTAATTTATGCTGTAGATATACTGTGAAAAAAGCCCAGTGAAGAACTAGCAAAGTTTATGGATTATTTACCATATATAACAATTTGTTTGAATTCATTATTTTGTAAATTATATTGCTGAAATACATTAGATTGTTGAAAAACATTGTATGTGCATGTTACACCTGAAAAGTATTTTGCTTCTTCTGTTATCTAGAACATCAGTGTGGATAGAAATCTATATACTAATAGCCAAGAGGCTCCCTCTGTGCGGATATCTAAATCTGCACATCGGGGGCACTTGGGGGGCAGAGAGATTTTCCTGCACACTTGGGGCAATCCCCAGCTGTGCAGAAAAATCTGAAAAGTTTAAAAAACAATACGGGGGATACTTAAATCCCCCAGAAAGTAAAAAAGCATTCCTTGCGCATGCACAGAGAGTGCCCTGGCAACTGTCTCAGCGCTGGGGGGACAGGAGTAGGATTGGCGGTCCAGCGGCTGTGGGCCACTCAGGCCTCGCCGCCACTGGGGAGGGGGGTGCAGGAGAAGTCTTGGCGGCTGTGGGCCACTCAGGCCTTGCTGTCACTGCCGCTTCTGGGGTGGGTGGGAGAAGGCTTGGCAGGCCGGCGGCTGTGAGCTGCTTGGGCCTCGCTGCTGGTGCCGGCGGAGGAGGGAGAAGGCTTGGTGGGCCAGGTGGGCCCGGCACCTGCGCTCACCTGCTGCCGCTTCCTCCTCCTGTGGAGCTCCTCCTGCTTCTGCAGGCTGGGAGCTGTGGGGAATACTCCCCCCTGTGAGTATCGCGGGTCCCACTTCTTGTAATTTATAATATCCAATATTTATGTGTTAAAACATTTATCTCCTTCCTTTACTCTTGGTTCAAGGCAGTTTACAATAATAATTAAAATATCCCCAGCTAAAACCAAAGATAAAATAACAATCCCCAAACCTCTCCCCCTTCCCCCTTAAAAGATGCCTGCTATTCAACCCCCCCCCCCAAAGCCCTGGCAAACAGGCAGACTTTGCAGCACAACCTGAAGATCTCCAAGGAAAAGGGCCCATCTCATTTCTCAATGGAGTCCATTTCACAGAGTCAGAGCCATGATGGAAAAGGCCTGGGTTCTGGTTGATGCCAGAAGGGCCACCCTACATGATGGGAGAGCCAAGAGATGGCTGCCTGATGAGCATAGTTGGCACACAGGGATATATGGAAGGAGACAGTCCTTCAAATATGTGGTCTTAGGTTGTGAAGGGCTTTAAAGGTCATAACCAGCATTCTGCACTAGCTACAGCTTCCGGATTTGTGACAAGGGCAGCCCCATGTAGAGAGCGTTACAGTAGGTGACCATCGCATGGATCACAGTAGCCAGGTCATCGTGGCCAAGGAAGGGAACCAGCTGCCGAATCAGCCGAAGATGGTAAAAGGCCAACTTAGCAGTGGCTGCTACCTGGGCCCTGTCCAATTTAAAATGAAGATTGTCCACCAGTGAACGAGTATTTGTCAGAGATGCTTTAGGCTGGTCCTGCATTGGGCAGGGGGTTGGACTAGATGGTCTGTATGGCCCCTTCCAACTCTATGATTCTATGAACTAAAGTTGTCTGAGTACTAAACCCAGGCCTGAAACCAGATTGAAATGGGCCAAGGGCAGATGTGTCATTCAGGAAACCCTGGAGCTGCTCTGCCACCACATGCTCTATTACCTTTCCTAGAAAAGGTAAATTGGAGACTGGCCTGTCATTGGCCACCTCACTGAACAGAGGTCTAATAACTTCCTCCTCCAAGGGCCTGGGGATAGCCCCCTCAATCAGGGAGGAGTTGATGATTTTTCACTTTTCTGGCAAGATTTTAAAAGCCACGATGGGCATGGGTTCAGAGCACAAGTGGTGGCCCTCACAATTTTAAGGACCCTGTGAGCATCCAGGCTGAAGCTATCCATAACAAAAAGACAAGCAGGTCCTTCTGACACCTTGGATGCTGGATCTGCCCTCAACTTGGCCTCCAAGTCAGGACGGATGAGAACCATTTCATGCTTGTCTTTACTGTGATAATGACTGTAAAACTGTATCATGGTCTCTTGAAGAATCACAAGGAATATTGCTCTGGGTATCAGAGGTTAGGTTGATAGCAACCAGAGACAGGGTGTTTTCAGTAGTGGCACCAGATAATGAAACTGAAGCTCAAATACTTTGGCCACCAAATGAGAAGGGAGCACTCACTGGAGAAGACCCTGATGCTGGGAAAGATTGAAGGTCAAAGAAGACGGGGACGGCAAAGGATGAGATGGTTAGACAGTGTCATAGATGCAACGAACATGAAATTGAGCAAACTTCAGAGGATGGCGGAAGACTGGAAGGCCTGGCGTGATCTGGTCCATGGGGTCGCGAAGAGTCGGACTCGACTGTGGGACTGAACAACAACAAAACCTTGCTTATGGGATGCCCTTCCCCTTGAGGCTTGCCTGGCACCTACGTTGCTCTCTTTTAAGCACTGGCTTAAAACATTTCTGTTCACCCAGGATTTTAATTAAGGGATGGATTTTTTATATTACTTTAGCTGGGAAACTTATTTTAAGCTGTTCATAGTCTATTTTTATAGTCTGTGCTTCTATGCTGAACTAGGTTTTTAATGCTGGATTTAAATTATTATTTTTTGGGGGGGGGTAAGCTGCCTTGGGTAAGTTCCCAGAGACGCAGTATAAATTTTTTCTAAATAAATAAAATACATTAATATCAATTGAAAGATTTTGTTGGCTGTCCAAGCATTTGAAACACTCTACTATAAAAACTTCATATATCTGACCTATCTTCTTTGTGACAAGACAAAAGGAATGACTTCCATTTGATTGCAACTGGTAATTTGAGCACCACAAATCTATCAAAGAAACAATGTTTTCCTCTTTTTTTTGAAAGAACGTTGCCTAGTTTACAAGTGAGTGTTGTGGGATACGAGGCAGAGTAACACAGAGGAAGCTAAAGGTTTAAGAACAGCTGGCATAATGGAGCATGACCATTGAATTATCGAGTTTGAGATATTGGAAGAAGTAAAAGTTGATAAAGAGGTAAATGTGGCTTGTTCAAAGTGGCAGTTTTCTTTGGCAATAACTGTGTGATGATTGTTCAGTATACATCAGCAGCAGCCATCTTTTGTCAGGCTTTTGAAGGATTAAAAAAAATTAATTCCACCCACTGGAGATTATCCGGCGGTACGGGCTGGGGTGTCACCAGTACGCAGACAACACCCAGCTCTATCTACTGATGGACAGCCACCCAGATACGGCCCCGGGAGATCTGGAGGAGGCATTACAGGCCGTGGCTGGATGGTTACATCAGAGCCGAATGAAGCTAAATCCATCTAAGACGGAGGTCCTGTACCTGAGTATTGGGGGACTGGGACAGGGGATTAGGCTCCCAGACTTTGATGGGGCTCTACTGGTCCCTGCGTCGAAGGTAAAGAGCCGGGGGGGCAGTGTTCCCTCTAAGCTGAGTTAGTGTGAGCTAGCTCACAGTTTCTTAGCCTCCGGCTCACACATTTTTATCTTAGCTCAGGAAGGATGGCTCCAGAGCAAACTAACTTATGCAGTAGCCAAATCGCTCGCTCACAATTTTAATGCCAGTAGCTCACAGAGTAGAATTTTTGCTCACGAGACTCCACAGCTTAGAGGGAACATTGCCTGGGGGTGTTCCTGGATGCCTCCCTCTCTATGGAGGCCCTGGTGACTGCCAATGCCAGGTCGGCCTCCTTCCATCTGAGGCAGATCAGGCAGTTAGCCCCATATCTCACCCCCCAAGACTTAGCTGCAGTGATCCATGCAATGGTCACTTCCAGATTGGATTATTGTCTCTCTCTACATGGGGCTACCCTTGACTCTGCTCCAGAAGTTGCAGCTAGTGCAGAATGCAGCAGCATGGGTGTTGACGGCGACGCCTGTGCAGGCATACATCTGCCCAGTGCTGCACATCCTGCACTGGCTGCCTATTTAATTCTGGATCCGCTTCAAGGTGTTGGTACTTACCTATACAGCCAGAGGCCAGCATACCTTTGAGACCACCTCTCCTCATATGAGCCCCGTAGAGCACTAAGGTCCACCAATCAACATCTTTTGGTGGTCCCTGGCCCCAGGGATGTCCGACTTGCCTCGACCAGGGCCAGGGCTTTTTTGGCCCTGGCCCCTGCCTGGTGGAATGAGCTCCCGATTGAGATCAGGGCCCTGCAGGATTTATTACAATTCCGCAGGGCCTGCAAGATGGAGCTCTTCTAGTGGGATTTTGGTTGAGGCAGCGGGCGTCCCCCTCCTTGGGTCAGCCTCTACTTATAGCCTGGGCTGGCCCCCTACTGATAGCTTCGGTTGGCCCCTATTTACAGCTGGGTCAGCCTCCCATTTACAGCTGGGTCAGAGACCCTAAATTTAACAGATTTCTGGGAAATTATTCCCAGTATAGCTGGCTTTTATTAGAGTTGTATGTTTTATGTGTTTTAATGTGGTTTGAATTGTATTGAATTTTATATTGTTGTACTGTATTTATAGGAGCTGCGGTGGCTCAAGTGGTTAAGACGCTGAACTGCAGGCTGTGGAAGGTCAGTAGTTAAGCAGTTCGAGACCCGAGTGTGCCACATGACGGAGTGAGCTCCCGTCTCTAGTTCCAGCTCCTGCCAACCTAGCAGTTCGAAAGCAAGAAATTGCAAGTAGATAAATAGGTACCACTTTGGTGGGAAGGTAGCAGTGTTCCGTGCACCTTGGTGTTTAGTCACGCCAGCCACATGAACATGGAATGTCTTCGGATAGCGCTGGCTCTTCGGCTTTGAAACGGAGATGAGCACCACAACCCTAGAGTTGGATTCGACTGGCTTTCGAGCAAGGGAACCTTTACCTTTACTTTACTGTATTTATATTGTTGGAACCTGCCCTGAGCCCGTCAAGGGGAGGGCAGGATTTAAATCCAAATAAACATAAACGAACTAGTCAGGCATGGTAAAGTCTGAAAAAAAGTTGTGACAGAATATGCCTGCTCTGGCCTGCAGGCCATATTCCGCCCTGCCCTCCCAGGCGTTCCCAACTCCCTGGAGGGACTTTTCTTCCATTCTCGGGTAGCTCACCACCACCACTTGATCATTGTAGGGATTTCCCACTGAAAGGATCAGGAGTCCCAGTTTCCCTTTCCAAGTTCACAGGCCCTGCCTCAGTGTCTCCTGCTGCCCAGCACCTGGTCACTGCAGGGACAGATTAATGCCTTGGGCACCCATGGAGGAATAGCTGCGTGCCAACTGCCTGCCTGCCCCTCCCCGGCTCCCCTCTCCAGATAGTGTGTTTGAGATGGTGGAGGCCTATGTGGTACAGTGAACCGCTGAACCGCTCCGTCAAAGGTTTTAGAGTATTAATTAAAAAGAAGTTGTTTACAAGCATATTTTTAGCACCACACCAAATTGAGCAAGGAATACAAAAGAACTTGGTCAAAACACAAATCCTCTCCTCCTTTCTCTATACATGCCCTACAATGTTCCCTCTCAGCTGTGGAGTCTTGTGAGCAAAAATTCCACTTTGTGAGCTACTGGCATTAAAATTGTGAGCGAGCAATTTGGCTACAGCATAAATTAGTTTGCTCTGGAGCCCTCCTTCCTGAGCTAAGACAAGAATCTGTGAGGTGGAAGCTAAAAAACTGTGAGCTAGCTCACACAAACTCAGCTTAGAGGGAACACTGATGCCCTATCAGCTGTTAAAATATAGGCCAGGCTCTTGTGTTCAAAAAAAAAAAAAATATAGGCCAGGCTCTTTTTCAATTATCTTAAAGCTTGCTCCCACTCTTCCAGGTGAGCACATGGCCAATGGCTGCCTGCTTGCAGAGGAGAAGTCTGTGTGCATTCGTGATTGCAGCATCCAAAGAAAAGAGAGCGCCTTCCTCTTGCACTGAGATTTTTTCATCTCTGGTACTCGACCCCCTTGACCCCTGTCAGCCCAGGTCAAGGAAGCCTTTCCTGTTGTTTCCTTGTCAACCTCCCAGGAGAAAATGCATTTCTTCACAAAAGTAAAAACTTCTTTCACTCTTAGTAGGTTTAAGTACCCTCCATGCCTGAGAGGAGAGAATGAAGATTCCCACTCACTTCCCACAATTAGAATAGACACTGTTAGACATTTATCTGCTAGTTTGACATATTTATTGCTTTACAACTGTTGGCCTTATAACCTTAATTTGTTATTTAGTATCGCTTTGCATATCTTGAACATCATCATGTTGCATGTTAATTTGTTGTTCATTCTTTGGCTATAAGTTTGAACCTTGCCTGCCATTCTAAGGTATTTGATAAAGGGTGCATGCACATGAAAGCTTATACCTTGAATACCTTGAATACCTTGAATAAACCTTTGTTGATCTTAAAATTGCCATTGGACTCTACATTTGTTCTTAGTACCAGGGGTCATTTCGTAGAAAAAGAGGTGCAGGAGCTCATTAGCATAACTCATTAACATAACTTATTTGCATATGCCACACCTCCTGACCACCAGAAGTGTGTCAGAAGGCAACACCCACCGCTCAGGCTCCACTGGACTGTTTTAGATTCCTAGCTATTGGGGGAGGGGGAACATGCAGATCTGTCCTTGCAGAGGAGGGAGAGCTTGTACCTGAATAAAACTTGGTCTTAAAGGTGACACAGTTTTGAACCGGGGGGCTGGGGGGAGCTCTGCAACTTACCTGACTGCTTCTTACTCTGGCTGAGGGCTGCTGGGAGCAGGGGGTGGGGCTTGTTGCATGTGCCCGCCCTCTGGGCTCTTTACTGCTGGAGCTCCGCTCCTGTGCGCTCCTGCAGGAAATGACCCCTGCTTAGTACCAAGTACTACTTTAGTGTAACATATGTGGAAGAAATGCATGCTTTTTCTTGACAGGATAAATGCAATAAAGACAGCCACCCCCCTGAATCAACCTTCATGGAAGTAAATATGATAAAAAGAATATATTGTTAACTGAACCAAGAGTCTCACTATGAATATTCCAGTTAATAGGTCTTATTAATAATATTTAATCTTGAAAATAGCATATGTGGCTCTATGTACTGTTAGACAGAGGTAGACAATTTGACACAGTCTACCCTGTGATTGAAATAATGATAAAACTGACTGTATCTTGCCTCCTTGCAGAAGAGGAAAATGACATTGCTTTTCCTTTTGCGGAAACACACCTATCTTAAAATAGGACTGATGATTCAGTGAATATAGCAATACAAAAGGAAAATGATCTTTTGTATTTGGAACAGGTGTAACTGGCTACAGTTTCTCTAGGAACAAGTATTCAATGGATAGTGCAGGGAAAAATGAACAGAAAATGCTAATAGGGTTGGATCCCATGTAAAACTCCCATGCACAGACCGATTTCTGTGCACACAACCATGATTTTCCCTCTTCCTCCCTCCTACTGTGGCCTGAAATGGTGCTTCTGTGGGGGGAACAGGGACCCTGTCCAGAGCAGTATGAGGAGGAAGTTGGAGGGTTGCCAAGGAACGGGGAAAATTGTGGGGGGGAAATCACACACATCCAGCATACATGGATATTTTGGACAGGATCAAAGCCGCAATCCTGGACATTTCTTATATTTTGTCTTGGGTGCAGTAATATTGAGAATGAATATTCTAAGTTACATTTTGTATTAGAAAATAAAACAGAAAATAAACTAGCAAGAAGCTCTACCAGTGTAAGAAGGTCACCTAAATGGGAAAAATATGTGCCAGTAGATTAATTAATATTTGATGACTGCTTATAAAATGTGGCTTTGGTTCTTCCAAGCTCAGATTTTCACTTACTGCTCCATTGAGTTTTTATTCCATTTGAACTATGTTTATTTTTACTGTATCTATTTTTCACATTTTTTGTATTCCTTCCTTCAAGGAACACAGGCCGTTATGTGGATTATCTTCACAACAGGGTAGTCGGTGAGATACTGAATGACCCAAGACCACCCAGTAAACTGTTACGTCTGAGCAGGAATCTACAGTTGTCTAGGAACAAGTATTCAGTGGATAGTGCAGGGAAAGAGGAACTGAGAAAATGCTTTTAGAGTTGGATCCCATGTAAAACTCCGATGCACAGAATGATTTCATTGTCATTTTTGTCACTCGTTTGTCCCTATTGCTTTGGGCTCCCCCCCCCCTTTCCACGTGTGTTTTGCTCCCCCTGGAACCCTGAAGCAATAGAGACAAACGAGTGACAAAAATGACAATGCGGAAGAGCCCACTCTGTCTGTTATTCTACACTGGCTGTATAGTTTTCAGATTGCAACTGTAGTAGATCTACACCAGTAACAAGGATTTATTTCTTGTATCAATTCGCTGCTAAAAGCTTTTCTTTTAAAGCAGTGACATATGACTGTGATGCCCACAAGAGGATTTTCCCCCCATCTCACTGAATGTGATGAACAGATGTTGAACTATACGTTAACACCCAGAACGATAAAATGCTAGACATTAGGTCCATTAGTACTGGATTCTAATGATGTTTTGAAAGTATGTGTGTAGGAAACTGAAACTGAGATCCTGTGAACAATTCTGTGCAGGCCAGATAGTCTTCGCTGCAGAGCATGCTTCCTCTTTCACTAGCATTCACTAGCACAAGGCTCATTAAAAACCACTGACCTTGCACAAAAGGAAATTTTAATGCAAGAGTAAATGCGCTCTGCAGCAGAGACTGTCTAGCACATACAGAACTTGTTCATAAGGTCCAAGACAAAGTGTGTATATTTTTAAAAGGATGAAAATGCAATAAATAAAACACTGACTTAAAAAAAACACGTATTCTACACTTGTCAAGGGCAAGCATGATGGCCCATTGAAGCAAGCAAAAAAAGGTAGGGGTAGAAGCTGTAGTTTTACTGTGATGAAATAAAACATCAAATGAAATATCAAATGTTGGTTATACAGTGTTCTTTATTTCTTGACTTGTAGTAGAGTTACAAAAGGTGGTTTTGCACCATGTATCATCTGCGGCTAATAGTACTGGAACAAAGAAAACTGTGTTTAGCTGACTGGTTAGGCTTTCTTGTATCTGTAAGTACATTTTGTAATCCTGGTCCCCAGTGAAGGATTGACTGATTTCTCTTTTACCCTCCTAATTGGTACTTTATTGCCAGTGTGGGGGAGCAACATTTAGCAACTGTGCACAGCAGTTATCTTGCACAAGTTACATTTACACTCCTTTCTCCACTCAGTTGCTTTAAATTAGCCTTTTCTCCTATAGTCCCAGCAGTAACAACTCAAGTTTGACATCCAGTTATTTCAAAATGCATACGACCCTCATTCATGACTGCACTTTTAGAATAAAAATAAAAGCTAATAAGGAGGTATGATAGAAAAGTGTGTATGTTGTACTTGCTACCTTTTATTCTCTTCTGTTCCTGGCAAGCTTTCATTTCTCAAGCGAATAGAAAGTAGAACAGTAGTGTTTGGTGTTTTCCTCGAGGAGGCCATAGTTGCCTTAAAATGTAGGGTACTGGCTTTTTTAAAAATGTGAGCATTCCTAATTTTTTTGATTGAGTTGGAAATGTAACCTTTATCTGCCTGTTTTTTGCATTAGGTGGTATGGTCCTTACTCAAGGAAAGGCCTAAAATTTTGAGGGATTTTCAGTTGAAGAAAAATGACTGGGGGACATGACAAACAATGCATGGTCTTAGGAAAATAGATGGAAAGATTTTTTTCCCCCCTTTCTCACCCATAATATGAAGTTAACAGGCTGGAGATTTAGGACAGACAAAAGAAAATATTTCTCCACACAATGCCTTGTTAACTTAAGAACTCTATTCCACAGACTATAGTGCTGGTCACTAGTTCAGATAGCCTTAAATGGAAACTAGACAAATTCATGGGTATTGGCTATCATAGCTAAGTGGAACTTGTTCAGAGACAGCATACCTCGGAATACCAGTCGCTATGGGTCAGCATAATTGTAGGCCCTTAAGGTTTGGCTGTCATGAGAGGCAGGATGGTTTACTAGATGGACTGCTGTTCTAGTAGAGAAGGTCTCATGTTCCATGTACAATACCCACTTGAGCAGTGTATGAATAGTTGTACAGAACAGATATCAAAGCTAGGTTTTCTATATCACTTTGTTTCCATCCTCACATCTTTTTGGAATATTTAGCCTCTTCTAAGTACATCTGTACTCATTACCAGATGTTTTGACTGTATGTGCTGTACAATCAGCTGTTGGATTAATCAGTTTGAGCTCAGTTAAATTAGAAATTAAATATATAGAGAAGCACTAGTTATGGACATAGGAAAACTGTGATGTTTAATAATTTTTTGCTTGTTTTTACTGTTCCTATTAAATAATATTGATTGGTCTGTTCTCTGCACCCATATGTTCAAAACTGTGTATGGCATTGAAATTCCACAATAACAGATAGCTATTTTAAAATTAAATTAATATTGAACATCGGGTTGGATCCACCAGAACAGTTTCACAGAAGGTGTACCGCCCCCTTCCTCAAGCAGCCATCCATTTGTCCTAACACCCATGTCAGGATCGTGGGAGCTTTGCAAGCAAAATGTGCCGTAGGACTCAGGTGTGTACCAGCAACGGGGGAAATCAAGTCAAATTAACTCTTTTTTCTCTCTCCAGCTCTTGGCTTGCATTAGCAAAGACTAACAGAATAATTCTAAGGAAAGTTACTCCTATCTAGGCCCATTCATTTCAGTAGGCTTAGACTGGAGTAACTCTCCATAGGATTACACTGTAAGAGAGGAAAAGAGGCAATATTGCTTGATTTCTTTTTGTTGCAGCCATATGGCTGCAGGCCCGTGTCCTTTGTGGCATGTTTAGTTTGTGAAGCTCTTCTGACTCATGGAGAGGAGCTTTTGGGACAAACAGCAGCTTCAGGAAAGCGAAGGTGGGGAGAAATCCACTCCATCAGCTTCTGGTGTTAACTC